>NW_021850256.1:434152-440681 GCF_003651465.1 Formica exsecta
ATATATATATATATATATGATACAGAACGATAGTCGAATTCTACAATCGTTTCGAGACGTCATCGAATATGAAAAGATATATATTATATTTAATATTTGTATATTCCAAAAGTATTGCATTGCTTTTTTTGATGACTGTCTTCAACAAAAATTTAGAGGCAATACATCATCTACAATTTTCGATAGGATTATCTAGTCATGTAAATACATGTAAAATTTAATTTTGTCATTACCCATTCGTATTTTGCTAAGAAGAAATTATTTCCGTCCGGCAATATGTCATTAAAAAATAATGCAGCACTTTTGTGTAACACCCTGCATATACTCCTCTGTATATGTCTGTCTGTCTGCATGTGTGTGTATAAACCGTATTGTATTTCTTATTAGTCGATAGAAGAGTAGAAGTTTTTTTTACAGTATTGTGTATAGACGTTCTTATAAGCTTTCGCAAGGAAATATATAGTTGAATACTGAATCGTTATACTACGAAAGCAAGATATCATCATCAAATACATAAAGGTAATTCACAGAAAAGGAATGTGAGAAAAATGACTGGATACGTGCACACTTTTTAGCATGTGGTATTAATAATAATCTACAAGTACTAAAATATGTTCAAATACGCTAAAAAGTAGTCGTTTAATTTTCGACAAATGGATGAAGTTGGTGCCAAAGAATGCAGAGGAAAGCAGGTGATGAGACGTTTATAGGAAACCACTGACAATTATCTAGCTCTTATGGCCACTTTGTTCGTGTATATGGATGTGTGTATGTGTCTCTTTTCATATAAAATATACAAAAATATGTCGGAACGAATATTCACAGATCGAATATTAAAAGAGAGTGTGTAAGTTCAATGTGTCAAGTTTAGAAACGCTTACAGTGGATCTTTGGTAAGTTCCTTCTGGTAGGCAATCGGTGACTGTATCGCCTTGAGAAAGTCGCGCTGAGTTTGCAGGATGGCAGTGATCGTGTCTGTCCAATCCTGCCTGCGCGGTCCACTACTTTCTTCCGCTACGCTACAAGAAAATCCTAGCCCGGGCTTTCGAGGATCCGTCGATCGGATGACAAATTTCTCCGGATCGTCATTCGAATCTTCGAGACTCATTTTGTTCACCTACGTACAACATGCAACAATATTGCTTTCTCATGATCGAAAATGACCAAGAACAATAAAGAAATAAAGAAATTAGTTATTTTACCTGAATATGTGCTTTGTATATGTAGGCAGGATTGGTAAATTGTGTCTTCTTGCCGACAGCTTCGCTAAAGATAATATTTTGCTCGAAAAGAAAAACTTGCCATTCCCTTTCTCTCGTCAATACATTTGATATTTCTGATACTAGAAGCGGCCCGTGCAGTAAGAGCTTTCCTTGCGCTGTTATTTTCCCCTAGAAGAAAATTAAGAAACGTAGTAAATGATGTTCCTTTGCCGCGTAATGTAACTAACAAGAGTGAGGAAAAAAAGCGAGCGGTACTCACGTCGAAACCTTGTAATCTCCCAACGTCCATCATATCGTTTGCAGCTTTAGGAATAACTCGCATGACATGAGCTGCCGCTCTGAGGCCTTCGATTTCCGATAACCTTTGGGTTCGTTCAGTGAGGCGCAATGCCTCCCGTAGAAGAAGTTGATATTTTGTAATCCTTTGTACGGGCTTGATGAGCAAGTCGCAGAGTTGCAAACGATGTCCAAGTTTTTGCCTAAGTTCCTATAACACATACGTCGTATGGTTTAAATACATAATTTTACATTTTATGCCATTTAGTCACTTGACGATCTTACCTCAAAGTATGTATCTATATATTCGGACACAATATATTCCGAAACGGGTTTATTTTGACAATAAACCACGTACATGTGTAACTTGCGCTCGTAACGTTTAAAGAGAGGTCCGAGCTCTTCAGGACGTTCTAAGCAACGTTCCAAAGCTTTAAGGAAAAAACTGAAAACAGGAAACGTCGATATAAACATATGTATGTGAGTATGTGTGTGCGTGTATAAATCTCATGTGTAGGATTATCGGATAAAAATTTCAATGAGTGACTCACTCTCTGTGCCACTCGTACATAGCTTCTAAGTTACCGAAAACCATCTTATCCTTCCCACCGCGCAAATCTTCCGGCAAGGGAATCTCGCAATCGGGATTTCGCATTAGTGCCATATAACCTTCAACTATGTGCTTCAAATCATTGACGTAGTCTCTCTCGGTGTCCACCAGCTCGCGAATAACAAATTGCCGCTTGGCGAGTGCAGTACTTTCCGGATCTAATTCTTCGACGGCAATTGGATTAATGGTTGCGTTACAATATTCTTCCTCGTTGCTCAACGATTTCCCGTTAGGGGTTCGCATGAGACTGTGCCTCTCCTGATTTTCTGTATGTTGCTCCTGTTAATGATATGCATAGTACTTGGAGCAATGCACGAATCTATATCTATTTGTGAGCAGGCTTACCATTCTCTCCTTTACAATCTGCTCAATCTCCGACAGATCGGCCGTCGTGGCGCCGCCATCGAGAATTTTCGTCGAACGCTCAACAGACTGTTGAAATAATAAAGCGACAAAAATGTATGTACTATAAAAAACTTGAAGACGAGAAAAACAATTAAAGAGAAAGAAAGTGAGAGAAAACAAAACGCTTTAAAAATATTCAAATGCTTACTCGTTTCCCAGGCAATTCACTCGGTATCGTAGATCCTGATGGACCATTCGCGGTTGTTACAAGTATCGGTTCGGTTATAGGCTTCATCGGAGGAGGAAGTTCCAAATCGTCGTCGGCATCCTCACCACCGTTTTGCTCTTGCGAACTTGTCGCCGCTATCGTATCGTCACTTTCACATATAACGTCTACATCCACGTCGACCTCATGCTGCTCTTCACTCTCCTCCTCCTTATTAACGCCTTCCTCACCCTCTTGGGCATCGAACGCAGTTTTGCCAGGTCGATTATGCTCGTTGCCGCTTGGTAATTTAAAGCGTTTATCCGAGCTGCTTTTCTTCAAAGACGGTCCAATCAAAGGAGACGATGACGTCGACACAGCTACAGTATTGGTTTTCTCCACTTTACCTTGGCTAAGTTTGCGTAAAGGCGGTGGGAGCCACTTCCGTCTATAAACAGAAATGTACCCGCCACGGTACAAGATTATCGTTGTACGTATGACATTTCAAAATGAGAGAGGCAGATTTAGACGAGGCAGTTTTTATTAAATGCTTACCCGCTAAAACCTCGTCTCTTGTTGCCAGGTGAATTTGTACTAGTCGTTGACCCGCTACCGTCGCTTCCGGTGGTTTCTGTTAATCAATTAAAAACGGCATTATTTTCTATTCTGAAATCATGCTCCAATTTGTTACGTTTATCGGAATTGATAAGATGCAAGTGTACGATCGCGTCATTGTACGGCCCTTGCGCCAATTTGCGGTTCACCGCGACTTCCTTGCAGATCCACACAATCACGAATTTTTTATTTCTCCGTGTGCCACGATATACGCTCGAATTATTTTGCAATATATAGTAGTATGTGACATAGAAAGAGGTAAAAAAAACGCGAGATGACAGCTTGATATCCTAGATCGCGGGCTACTCTTTCATCACTATTCACCTGCATCCTCCGATAACATCGGCGACAGGACCGCGGACGACAGCGAAGTCGTCAACGACGCCGTCTGCTGTGTGACCGGTGCGATGCTAGCTGCGGTGCACGACGGCAATGTATTGGCTGTAATCGACGATGTGACGGCAGTTTGCTGTTGCTGCTGCTGTTGTGTTTGGACGATTGCCTGATTGATTTGCTGCTGTTGATGGTATGACGGATGATGATGCGACTGTTGTTGTTGTTGATGATGATGATACTGATGCGACTGTTGCTGCTGTTGCGTGGACGCTTTTCTGGACGGCGAAGTTTTGCAGGAGGCGGTCGGTGGCTGTTTCAGAGCACTGGTGGGCACCAGACCCTCCAAGGGAGGTTCGGCTTGCCCTGGCGTGAGTGGTAAACGTACCAGAGTCCATTCACCGGTAGTAGGAACCCCACTGGGAGTGGTACCGGTGCTACTGCCGTTCTCCAGCACCTCGACCTGCTGCCCTTTCGTCACGCTGAGTTCTCTCGAGCCCGGTGTCGCCATATGATCGGCGACCACCCATGTCATTTCCACTACTCCGGTCTGAGAATTACACATTAAAGATCCTCGATAGATTTGTCCCATTGCGGAAGTAATCGCGCTCGATACATATTAAATACCAATGATAGATCGGAGGCGAATATAGAAACGGATAATTAGTCAAGTGTGATGCGTCTATAAATGCGCGCGTGCGTGAAAGTAACGGCGGAAGAGTATAGGTGGAGAAGAGGTAACAGCGGGCGGAATAGCGTAAAGAGGGTGGTGGGATATACCGAAAGCAGGGAAGCAAAACGAATAGGAAGAGAACTGCCCTCTCGTGCTTACGCAAGCGTAGACCGGGTCGATACGATCGTCCTCCTCCTCTCTGTCGGTCTCGGAAAACCACTCTCGCTGCGAAGGACCGATTGTCTTTGAATTTGCGGATCGACGGAGCGAGATTCGATTACTAATGCCTGAATGATTCTGATCGTCAGTAGATCAGTGTCAGCGTGTGTCTCGCGCGCACCCTTCTACGTTTTTAATCACACGCACAATTCCGGCATTTTGAAAATAGCTTATGTCACGACACAACGGTCCTTTGACGTTACTATAAATACCGTGCGTGTGCGTGTAAATTGTATTGCGGATGTGTATGTTTACCGTGTTCAACCACCAATGTGGTGGTGTCTCTCATCGCCGCGAAAGACGCGCAATTGTTTGCCGGACGTGGCCGCGAATGGTCCCGTCCGATGGTTCGTCCGCTTTTCGTACATTCCGCGATCCAAAATAGAATTTTCCACGCCAAATTTTCCGTGCCAAATTCGCGTCGCGCCACACCGCGCAAATGACTAAACTGAAGGAAGAAAAGAAAGGAAATAGAAGAAAGGTGACACGATAAAGAAATGCAAAAAAGATTATCAGATTACACGTTATCGTTTCCATATATATAATAGAATTTAAATTATTCTTACTCTTTTGCAAATTTTCAAATGAATTGCATTAATTCAAGTCAATCATTTCAAGCCCGCATCTATTTCTACAATCTTCGCTTAAAAAAAGATATATATTTAATGTATTGTGTTATATCGAGACTAATCTACTATCATAATATTTCCTCTACAACAGAATTTTCATTTTAATAAAATATATATATTTTTCGATTTCTTTAAAAAAGAAAAAAAAATCTGCCAAGTAAAGCAAACAAAGAAATAATTTAATCTTACGACTTGCGAAGATCATCTGAGAGATGATTAGTCTTGAAGGTAGGACAGACAGGGGGTATCGCAAGGATATGATAGTACCTGGGTTAGGGAAGGTTGACGGCGCAGAAGTCGAGCCTGGAACGAGCTTGGTGTATCGATGGTATGTTGTCTGGAGAGGGTCGCGTGCGGCGGTGTCGCCGAGCTCTGACGGAACCACGGCAAGGAGATCTTTCTGCGCGCCTTCTGGGCAATCGTCGCCGGTTTCCCAGCCGGTGACGTCATGACGTCAATTCACCGGATCGGTACGGTTTTCACACAACGCGCGAACGCAACCGTAGTATAGAGGAGAGAAACGATGTGTTTAATGGGGCGTTTTTACGCGCAGAGCACGTTGTTGTACGTACGACGACGCTTAGTATATTTGCCATCGCCGATGGTTTAGTCTCGCGTTTCTTATCGTTTTTTTTTTTCTTCTTTTCCCTCGTCAAGAAGGTCCAAACATTACCGATTTATTCATCAACGTCTCGCGATCAGCCGCGTAGATCCTCGAGCGGATCCATGCGACCCGGGAGTCGCGCCCGTACTGATCGTCTGCCTCCCGACCGTGCCGAATGACGAGAGATTATAACTAACCCAACCCAACTTGCGCGCCCCACCCAACCCTGCACAAGTAGTGGCCTCCGTGGCCTTCCCCGTGTCGTATCGCCATCCCTGTTGCAGGAGGGGAGGAATCCGTAAGAAATTGGACGGATCACACAGCGCGTTCGAGCGAGGTGGTTCGGGAAGAGCTATAGAGGAGAGAAACGATGTGTTTAATGGGGCGTTTTTACGCGCAGAGCACGTTGTTATACGTACGACGACGCTTAGTATATTTGCCATCGCCGATGGTTTAGTCTCGCGTTTCTTATCGTTTTTTTTTTCTTCTTTTCCCTCGTCAAGAAGGTCAAAACATTACCGATTTATTCATCAACGTCTCGCGATCAGCCGCGTAGATCCTCGAGCGGATCCATGCGACCCGGGAGTCGCGCCCGTACTGATCGTCTGCCTCCCGACCGTGCCGAATGACGAGAGATTATAACTAACCCAACCCAACTTGCGCGCCCCACCCAACCCTGCACAAGTAGTGGCCTCCGTGGCCTTCCCCGTGTCGTATCGCCATCCCTGTTGCAGGAGGGGAGGAATCCGTAAGAAATTGGACGGATCACACAGCGCGTTCGAGCGAGGTGGTTCGGG
>NW_021850256.1:441246-441700 GCF_003651465.1 Formica exsecta
AGAGCGGATCGTCCCGATAACGAAAGAGTTCAATTTTTTTATAAACTCTACTCCAAAGGAAGATACATTTACACGATCTGGATTCTGGAGAAAAATGTAAAGGTTGAAAGTAAAAATAGTAGATGAAAAATGATTATGCTTTTCATACAGAATATATCCCGGAGTTTCATCTCAATTGCACATTATTTAGTCAATATAAATTTGATTTTTTTTTCAAGAATGAGACGCATCAACAGTTGATTAATCTTAGGTAATTACATAAGGGGTCTAGAGATTTTACTTTCGATATACAAAAAACGGCTAAATATCTTTGCATTATAGAATATTACTATACAGGACAAAGAATTTAATTGTAAATCATAATTATTTGTAAAACGTTCATAGTATTTCAATATATATATATATATGTATATATATATCATATTTAGGAAAGTCGTACATTTAAAAAAATTGT
>NW_021850256.1:442537-444344 GCF_003651465.1 Formica exsecta
TCGTACATTTAAAAAATTGTTAACTGCTTTCCGACTTTTTCATTGAGTAAAAAATAATGTACAATAATCATTTTAAAAAACTCCTACTTATCTAATATTTTATTGCGGAAGTTCTTCTCAACTCTCATTCAATTAACTTGTAAACTTTATGAGTCATATAAAAATAATTTTGATAAAAAAACTTATAATAAAAAGATCATATATATAAAAATAAATTTTGATAAAAAAATTTATAATAAAAAGATCATACATATAAAAATAAAACTTATAATAAAAAGATCATACTTTACCTTATCAGAATCCGTGGTATTAGTTGATCCAAAGGAAGCCAATGAATTTCTATCGAGATTCTCCACACTTTCATCCAAAGACGCGCATTCCTCCAAATCTCTGCTGGATCGTTGACTGGAGCTCTTTTTAGCGGGGCTCTTTGGCATATTTTTGCCCAAAAAGGTCTCCTGTATTACCTCGCGTAACCTCATCACCCATAGCTGCTTCGCATCCATCGAATTCGCTCGCAGCACTACGCGAGTATCGCTGGTCGGTGCTCGTCCTGTCCATACTGCAAATTTGCATTCGTCGCCTTCGATATGTTCGGTTACGCCCAATTCGGAGGTCAACAGGCGGTTTTTATAAACATATTTTACCTAAACAGACGTAGGCAAATTAATATACAATAAGATTTTATTTAAAACTAAAGACAAGACTGTTGTGCATGCAAACCTTTCCGGCAGAATCTTTGACTTCCTTCGTGAAGAGAAGGTACAATTCGAAAAGAAATATGTGACGATCTCTTCCTTTCCTAATCAACTGTTTCGGGTCCCATACCGTGAACGAATCCTGCAGTACAACATCACCGAGCGCGTCTGTACTAACATCGCAACCTTCCAATAGACTTAAGTGTAAGGCATCGTTAGCTTTTTTAGGCACATTTAACATTACTTCTAACCCTTCTTTTATTTCGCCCTGTCCCTCTTGACAACAAGCCTGAAATAAAAAAGAAAAAAAATTTGAAATGATTTATATATATTCAAATTAAATTACTTGAAATATGAGATATACATATTCTTCTTCTCTCCCTTCCATTCCTTTATATATACCTGTAAGTCCTTAAGTAGCAGCTGATATTTAGTAATTCTCTGTACAGGTTTGATTAAATATGCAGCGATGGGATGTTCTACTCTATACTTTCTCTGCAATTCCTCAAACCACGTTCCACCATGCATTACCAACAACTGATTGCTCTCGGGCTTATTTTTACAATAAGTCACGTACATGTCGAATTTAGGTGCCTATGGATTATTATGCGATATATAATATATTCATAATGTGCGTCTGTGTATGCCCGCGCGCGCGCGCGTGCGTGTGTGATAGGAAAAAAATTGTGCTTTTGTACAAAATTTATTTTATCATATATAACACTCACCCATACTACAAAGCAATGTCCAACGTCTTCCGGCATGGTTTCGTACTTTTCTAGCTCGCGTAGAAATACATTGCTATGAAACTGATGTATCTCCTCTATATTACTAAAAATTATCGATTCTCGGCTTTGTAAACCCAGCGGAACGTTTCCCTTTCCGCATCGCGTTTCGTCCAGAAAGCAACGAATACAAGTCTCCAAGTCTTTTACATATGTACGCTCGGTTTGCAAGAGTTCAGCCATAATAAATTCTTTCCTTCGCGCGGATCTTCTCTTCTCCTCGTTCAATTCCTTGAGATCTTTACCCTTGATCTTCTCCTCCAGCAACGGATCCGAATTACGATCGATGGAGAGATCTTTGTGTCCCTCGTCGGATTGAATGCC
>NW_021850256.1:444626-452310 GCF_003651465.1 Formica exsecta
ATGCCGAGATCATCTTCGATTTGCGTCTTGTAGCAATCCATTCGCGCGCTGAAGTCTTTATATCGCTGATCGACCTCGGCGACCGCCTGTTTGATCGCCGTAGCATGCGCGTGACCTCTCTCGACCAAATTGTCAGCAAGTTGAATCAACAATTTCACCCTCTCTCTCGTTTCTTTCGCCGCGCCCTTAAACTCAATGTGCTCTTGCAACAATTGTTCATTTTCAATGCGATTCTTACCGACGTTGGTATGTGTTGCTAGATACAACTCTCCAGTCTCCTTTATCCATTCAAGTGCCTGTTTCGCGCTACGTTCAAATAGAACGTACTGATGACATTGATCTAAGCGTTTCTTTCGCTGAGTCCAATACTCGAGCACCTTGTTTTCCTTACTGACCAACTCCTCGAGAATATTTTTGACTTTATTTGCGGAACCGGCGCTGTTAGCGTGATAGCTGTAAAATTGTAGACTACGATTGATATACTTTAAGAAAGTTTCTCCGGTTCGTCGTACCAGCGTGCACGCCTTGAGAAAGGCTTCCTTTTGCTCCTGATGTCTAGTAATATTTGCCGGTATTCCGGCAGCCTTTTCTCCGTCGGCGCACCAGTCATCATCCACATTGTATTGTAACTCTAAACTGTCGAGAACCGAACGTACCGAGTCCACTGTTTTGTAAAAGTTTAAACTGGCGGTAATCAATTTATGTCGTTCTTCCGCACAAGTCACTAGCTGCTGCCACCGTTTGGTAACGTCCTCCGCGACTTCCCTAATACTCTTTGGGTCGTAATGATTCCCGCTTATTAAAGAGTCTGCCTTATGCTTCACTTGCACAGCGGAGGCGTGAGTATTTGTTATCGCGAGTTGAAAATGATAATGTTCTTTTCCCAGTTGCTCGGCGTCCTCAAAATCGTCTGGTATCCTGAGCGAAGCCAATAAAATCGATTCGCCGTTTCGTATCCATTTGATCACGTGAGAAGCGTCCGTCTGCAGTTGTAGCAATTGAGAGGCTTGCTCCAACCGTACCCTTCGCATTTCTGCGAGGTCTTCCGCGTCTAATTCTCTCTCGTTTAGAAACTCGAGAAGCACCTGTACTCGCGCTGCAGCACTGTGCTGACCATCTGCCATGATACATACTCCCGCTTCTTCCAAAACTTGTGCCAATTCCTGACCACGATGAAGTATTTGAAAAGCGGTATTCTGCATGTGAGCAACTCCGTCATTATGCACACGCAACAATTGTTCGGGAGAACCTTCTCGCGGCGGACCTTGCAACTCTTGCGCCCACATCTCCAACTGACCGCTCGCCTCCAACGCATCTCGCTCGAAGACGCGTAATCGCAGGCATAGTTCTAATCTTAGCTTTTTCGTGGCCCACAAATCTTCCAATTCTTGCCGCAGGCTCGCCAATCTATCTAAAGCCGACTCCACTGCCGATATCGAGCCCGTTGTGTCGGGCGCATCAGCCGCTTCGCGAAGTTCTTGCAACAAAGCTTCGCCTTGAGCTATCGTCGAAGCGCATGCTTCGAGACAGGATGATCTATGCTGCGCGCATTGTTCCAATAGTCTTTCCGCTGTCTCCAGATTCTCCGCCACCTCGTCCTGTTGCATTTCTTGACGTAATTCATCTACCCACCCAATGAGCTGCAAAATGTATCTACATTAAAAATGGCACCGTGCATGCATATGTGTATACGCGAACATACACACATATACACGCATTTTTTTTTACAGGCTACCGCACTTGGTGTAAACATCCCTACATATCGCGACAAATGATGATAAAAATATACCTCCTTCTCATGAGTGTAAAATACTACTGCCAGATCTAATCTGCGACGTCGTTGCTCGACTCTCGCTGCAAAACTACTAACGTGAGTCTCTAATTCTTGCGCCACTGCGTATATCTCGTCGGGCGCGCATTCACCTGTATGAGCGAGTTCTTCCGCAGCGGTCAACAGTTTGGTCGCATTTGTATAAGTATTCTGCAAATAAAAAATATATTTATTAAAGCATTCTTACGATTGTGCATTAGTAACGATTGTAAGTATGATGATTATGATTATTATATTGAGATAATATTATAATAAAAATAGAGTAATATAAAATTACCTGTGCAACATTTTCAAAATGTTCATGACTTTTTTGATAGACGCGTGCTTTCTGCAGGTTACGACCAACACCCGTATTTTTTCTAATGAACACTTCACCGTGATTCGTCAGCCAGTCGAGAACTTGCTTTACATCTTCTTGAAACAGTCTAAAAATCATAATCGTATGCATCACTATTCATACTTTAGAATTAATAAATACATGTAATCTTCACTTTCATACTTTAATGCAAGCCGTTGATGAAGCTTGACTTTGCGGGCATGCCAACGAGCTTCCAACGCTCTATGATGACCAAGAATCTGATGAATGACAGCTAATACATGGGATGCACCTTCACTGTAATCAGCCGCCGGATTACCACTCGTGCCGGTATAACTATCAATATTATGTCCGTCTTGACCCTATGTAAATCAGATGTAAATTGTGATATCTTATAATCTAATAATATAATAATTTAAAATGTAAATTAATCGTTAGTTGGTTAAATAATGTTGCATGCATCCCATGCAATCAATATCTTAGTAAATAATATTAGCCTAATAAACTTTATATAGACTATATAACGTGATTATGGCATAAGCATATACTATATATATATATACACATATGTATATTAATTTTGCCAAATTACAGCATTTATAGTATAATCCCTATTTTTTATCCCATGCAAAGGATAGTTTAATTAAAAGAAGAAGTATAATTTGTAATGGAAAAAAATAAAGAAAGCACTTGCAATTTTTTTCTCACGATTGTAATTATAAATATCAAAATTTTTGAACTTAACAATTAATATTTGCCAGTTTTTAATCCGTTACTTATATTAACAATCAAGTTATTTATTTTCTAAAAAAGATAAAACGCACAAGTAATAAAAAAAGACTTTAATAATGCAAAAAGGGGAAAAAAGAAAAAACAACAATAATTGTTCCTATAAACACCAATTAACGTACATGTTTTCTGGCGACATGATCAATTCCTTGCGGTTGATTACAGACTTGCACAAGATGATCCAGTTGATAAAGAAGCTTCTTACTGGTACTATGCACCTAGATAAGAATTTTATCCAATCCCGTTTGAGAAACATTTGTATACACAACATTTGTATCAAAATTTATTTGAATCAGAGTGTATGTGATATGTATGGCAGACACAATAATTTGAACTATTTATATCAAAGTTTAAATCTTTTAGATAAGAGCAGCTAAAAACTGTAGAGCTGCACTAAGGCTGCGTTCCGATATTCACGGCCAGTACTGAAAATCTATAGTTTACGTCACATACACTATAGATTTTCAGTACTGACAGTGAATATCGGAACGCAGCCTAAGAAATATCAATAATAATAACGAACAAATAAATGTGCGCCAATATGTAAAAAAAACCTATTTGAGAGTACTGAGACGCGCCTGGGTTATATAAAAAGAAAATTACATCAAATGTTAATTATTGCAGAAAATTCGCAGATAGATATTTCCAATAGCACCCAAGTACCAAGCGAGTAATGAATTCTATTGCCTGAAAGCTTTAAAAACTGAAAATTTCTCGTACATAATCGACACGAAATGTATCCAACCCTGAAGAACGGGTGTTCACATTATGACATACTTGCAGCATTGAACCCAGGCCGCTCAATAATGCCTGATATGTATTGTAAACCTGTTAAATATCAAATAAATTTACAGTACATATGAAAAAAAAAAATTTATAAAATAAAAATTGTGTGGGTTGATTTATAACAAAAACGCAAGGATAATTTTGTCCACTGTGCTAAATTTGTGACAAAACCAATCATGTTAGATAAAATATATATTCCCAAGGATAAAATTTACCTCCGTATATGCCTGACACATTGCCTCGTAAAGAGTTTGGTGCTGGCGAATATGAGACTCGAGCACTGGAATTTCATTGGGCAGATTGCTAATTTCGCACGCTTGACTCCAACCAGTTACATTGTCGACATACTGTTCTGCTTTATGGTGAAACACTACACTTAAACTAAGTACCGCGGTACGTTCGTCGAGACCCGCGGCGAATTCCTTCCAAGCTCGATCCAGACGACCCGCCACTGCTCGTACATGTCCAGCCGCATAATGTTGCGTCTCCAATAATTTACCAGCCATTGTGAGGATTTTATTTATATTCACGTAAACATTCATTGAACTCATTGTAAAATGTTTATGTTCCTCTTGCAAATTCTTGGCCAACTGATACGAGCGACCAATCTCCACATAACTAGCAAGAAAAGCCTCTCGGTTGTGACAAATCCAATCAAACATTTTTTCACAGTCCTGTTCGAATAACCGTAGCTGAAAGCACTGATCCAGTTTCATCTTCTTAATGTGCCATAGTTGTAGTAGATGCTGTTGCGCGGCATGCACGGAATCCAAGTGCTGAATAACTAGAGTAGCCAGTGCTCGTCCATCGGAATCCGCGCAACTTGCCGCACCATTGTCGATACTTCCTCCTTCTCCCCCTGTTGCTGTTGCACCTGAAAACACATATATATTACATTGTGTTGTGTACATTTCAGACTTTTCACGTCAGATATTTTTATTATTGAGGAAAAAATATTATATGTCTATCCTTAATAAAAATAGTTGAGAATCATAAGCTAACTATTATTAAATCGCTGAAGCAGGCGTTGTCCAACAACTTCGATATCTTCCACTGGTACTTTCATGATTTTCTTTTTCATTTCGTTATGTAGATCAATGCCATGCTTAGCTCCTGCAACATCGTCAGCAAAGTCATTTCGACTAAGATCCTCTTGCAAGTCATCTAATCGATCGAGAAGATCAGCTGCTTGCCATGTAAAATCTTCTACAACTAATCTAGTATCGATCCATTGAGCATGATCATATTGCAAAGATCCATCTAAATCTGAGGTGAGTTGAGAAGGATCTATAACTTTTACAAGAGCTTCTAAGCTGATTGTATTAATCTGAAAATAAACATATTTTAACATTACTTAGACAATTTATTTAAAAATATTTGCAAACAAATGATAATTTAAACACACGAGTAGTTATTTAGAGTAATATACCAATATACTTACTTCAAAATTATATTTCTTCTGCTTGCCTAACGAAGTTCTCTGTTTCTGCCAGAAGTTTTCTGGTTTAATGAGAAAAGCGACATGAACTATACGATGAAAATGCTCGTGTAATACCTAAAAAAATTTTCACGTTGATTCGCCATCTGATATCTTTCTCTGCATAAGCAGATAAGTAACATTCAAACACTCTTTAATGTGACAACCTTCAAGATGGGTTTGACGGAGTCCCAAGTAGTACCACGCATATCCACAATTACAGTAAATCGTAGGCCTCTAGCTTCATCGCTTGGAATGGCAAATAGATATTGTAGGAGACGTCTATAATCTTCAGGTTTCGCACGTTCGCGTCTCGGTGTACTTGGAAACAGAAGCACAGGACCCCCTCTACGATCTCGTCCACCTGGTAGTATCGCCAAACGTTCTTGCAACAATGGCAATACCTCTGCCGCTCGTGTACCATCCATTATTCTTACTTTTCATTAAATTGTCATGACCTGTTTACATTAATAGATAAAACATATCAATAAACTATTATTATTTCTGTTACTTTATAATGTAGATTATAAAATAAAGAATATTATATAAATATTAGTCGAAATAATAAATCTGTGCATGTTTCTAAATAAAAATCGCATCAAACTCTCTGTCTTTAATAAAAATAACTATATAATTATACACTTTGGCTCAACTTCAAATATTGCGTATTTAAATGAGTTTATCAGCGTATAGTCTCGAAGGAAAAAAAGATACGAGATGTAAAGAAATAACTGTTCAGCTTCACAAATGCATTCAATGTAATAGTCAAATTCAAGGTCACATATACATGTACAAATATATTACAAGAAATCTACATCCCATATATATTTCTATCACGGTACTACTCTTTATGGGAAAGTTCGTCGATGCCGTAACACCGGAGCGGAATGCGAAACGCGAGAACCGTTGTTTGTAGCGTGAGAGTGCGAACGCGACGAATAGCTAGTAATCGCAAGTAGCATCTTATCCCTTCCAAATCCTCCATCAAAATACTATCGCAACGCTCAGACGCTTTTCGCGATTCAGGCTTTACAGACGATCAAATTAATGATAGTCGTAATATCTTGAACGCGACGATAAAATAAAATATTATAGGGGAATTACGCACACGCACATATCGCACACACAGCAATATCAATCGTTTTATTTCTCTAGATGTAACGGCCTGTCATAGATATGCCTACATGCGAATGTTTTCAATGCGATTCTATCATTTTGGCAGGTAGCAAAGGATATTACAATCGCGCGCCGTCATTTTGCGACGCGAACGATACGTCGTGTTTTACATTCCGTTGGCGTGCGCGAGAAATCGCGAGATAAACGGAAAATTCATCGGTTTTGCTTACCCGTAAAAAGTCCGGTTGTCCTGTTACGGCGACTCCAGCGTCTTTGTCCTTTGTTATCAGGCCCGAATTTCTCCTCGAGGCCAGATTATCGTTCATATTGTCACTTCATCGGCACGGTTAAAATCACATCGAGCGACCGTCACGCGAATAAAATTCCGAGAGCACTGCTGCCATGTTCAAATCATAAGTTTTCAATAGCTTCACTCGCCAATACTGTCCAAGGGGACAGCACGAGTCGCGCGATGCGTTCGCACGGATTATATTGTATATATGTATCTATTTGCAACGTTATATTTAGGCTATCACTTGGTTCCACTTAAGGTTATATAAAGGAAGGTTAAGTCATCGATGTAGTCTATGTATTGGCCTTCGCAACCCGTGATGCATTGCAAAAGGCCGCGAGAGCCAATAACAGTTTACCTTATTTAGCATCTCTTTTCAATACTTAGCATCTCTTCTCAATAACGACTGCGCACATAATCGATTCTTTGCATAGCATCATGGGTAGCGAGGGATTGATAACGTCATAGACATAGTATATCTAGACCGAGTGTTGAGGAGTGGGGGCGTATTGGTCAATTTGCTTATGCCCGTATCAGACTACGCATTGAAAATTGAAGATTGAAGATTAAAGATTAAAATTTGACTAATCAGAACAAAAAAGACTAAAATTTCTTTGTCCTGATTGGTCAAATTTCAATCTTGAATCTTGAATCTCAATCTTCAATGCGTAGTCTGATACGGGCTTTACGACTAAATGCACACTTTTGAGCAGTTACTCACAAAAGAGAGGCAACTATGATTTTCTTTCTCACTTCCTTCCGACATGTTTTTCTATCGGGAAACAAAGGCATTCCCCTTCCATTTATATATGTTCTAAGGTGCAAACCATAGACATAGTATATCTAGACCGAGCGTTTGCCTTTATTTAAGGAGTGGGAGTAAAGATACACGTAGAAAAGGACATACTCTGTTTCGTGCCCCTTGCGTTCTCTCTCGCTCGCACAGAGCATAGCGCTCTCTTTCGTCATGCTACGTGCGAGCGAGAGAGAACGCAAGGGGCACGAAACAGAGTATGTCCTTTTCTACGTGCATCTTTACCCCCACTCCTTAAATAAAGGCAAACGCTCGGTCTAGAT
>NW_021850256.1:453178-462983 GCF_003651465.1 Formica exsecta
TGATTTGTTGGTTCTAAAAGTAAGAGCCAATCACGTTCAATTGCTACTGAGCGGTTTTCTCTGCTGAACGCGCCCATTGATACTATGCATACCACTGAGCAACCCATGATGCATTTCGAAGGGCCGCGAGAGCCAATAACAATCTACCTTATTTAACATCTCTTTTCAATGGCGGCTGCGCACACATCGATTCTTTGCATTGCATTATTGGTGGCCCACGCTCATGACTAATGCCCGTATCAGACTACGCATTGAAAATTGAAGATTGAAGATTAAAGATTAAAATTTGACTAATCAGAACAAAAGGGACTAAAATTTCTTTGTCCTGATTGGCCAAATTTCAATCTCGAATCTTGAATCTCAATCTTCAATGCGTAGTCTGATACGGGCTTAACGACATACGACTTATTATAGAACGGACCGTGCATACAGGATATGGCAACGCTTGCCGTGCGGCAAAAGGCGATCGCGGTAGCCAATCAACTTACAACTTTTCCATACGAGCGAAAGATTGATTGGCTACCGTCCTGTGTGCAGGAGCCATTACACTTTCTAAACAGGTTTTCTCAAGTTTTCTTAGCTTTCTTTCTTTTCAATGTCTGAATATATATTTATCTCATTTCAAGTGTAGAGGAATTTCTATCAAGCGAAACTAACCTAATTATATGTTCTAACCATTTTCAACATGGAGTTTATACAACCTTATTCCGAAAGTTCAGACGAAGAAAACGATGTAAGTTGAAATGATTGTATTAAAAAATAAGGCAGACGTATTTGTTTATATTAAAACATTATTTCACATGATGTTATTTGTTATTTTTATGAATACATTTTTATTTTATCTCGGATTTTTGAATTCCTTCGGATTTCCTTCGAACGACGAATACCGGGTCCATAATAGAATTTCGATTTTATATGTTCTTGAATAAAAGGATAAATATTAGATTTCTATTAGTTTCAGCCAAGAAAGCAAAGAAAGAAAGGAAATAAAGACTTTGACAGTAGCTTCGAATTTATAAGCAATGCAGCTGAATACAATCAAGATCCTTGGAATGATCTGAGCAAATATATTAAACGTAAGCCAAAAGCGAAATTAGATGATAAGATAAAGAAGATTCGAAAGGAATATAGCAAGCAGGTGTGCGATATTATCATCTATATTATTCAAAAATTATAATGACATGCAACATAAATTGTATCAAATATTATTATTACAATTTGTCTGAAATTACTTAGAAGAAATTGTTATTACATTTGTTAGGATGGAACAGAAGATGATCCTATTAAAATTGAACCAGAAACAGATCAGAATGATGATACCATTTCCCTATCTGAGGATGAGCTCAAAAAAGGTATACATATATTTAATTTATTTACATGATAAAACAAATTTGTAAAAATTATAAATTCTATAGGCATTACTTATGCTTGTACAACACAAAATATTTAATTATATTATTATAAAATATTTATATATTTTTGAGGCTGTGTAAATAAAATATATATATTTTATTTATTAATTTATTGTAGATACTATTAAGACCAAGGAAAAGAAAAAGAAAATAAAATTTGTTAAAGAAAATGATGAAGAAACACTTGATTTTGAGGAATATACAGATTCTCAAACATATTCTACATTTTATCAAATGAATTTGTCTAGGCCTTTGCTAAAGGTATACAAAATATGTAATAAATAATTAGTAAAATAATTACTAAAATAATATATACACACAATAATATTTTAAATATATAAGAAAATATGTTAAATATGTAAATGAACTTGGTAAAAAAGTGTGATGTAAAAGATACTGATTGATTTTTACAAATTTCTAGGCTATAACAGCAATGAATTTTGTTCAACCAACTCCCATACAAGCTACTACCATTCCTGTAGCTTTAATGGGCCGTGACATTTGTGGTTGTGCAGCAACAGGTACTGGCAAAACTGCGGCTTATATGCTCCCAACTTTAGAAAGATTATTATACAGGCCACTGGATGGCCCTGCTGTTTCACGTGTTCTTGTACTCGTACCTACTAGAGAGCTGGGAGTACAAGTTTATCAAGTAACAAAACAGTTAACTCAATTTACAACAATAGAAGTTGGTTTGTCTGTAGGTGGATTGGATGTGAAAATACAAGTGAGTTCTTTTGTCTCTTTTGTATAAACTTCTTTTATATAAATTATCTCCAATCAGATAACACACCTAATAAATTTACCATATTTTTATAATGCAGGAAAGTGTATTGAGAAAAAATCCAGATATTGTAATAGCAACTCCTGGAAGGTTAATTGATCACTTAAAAAATGCACCTACTTTTTCGTTGAACAATATAGAAGTATTAATTCTAGATGAAGCTGATAGGTAAAAAATAATTAATATAAGAATATATTCTTGTATATATAAATATGTATATATATATAATTTAGTCTATATATTTAATTTAAGAATGTTAGATGAATATTTTGCTGAACAAATGAAATACATTGTTAAGCAATGTGCAAGAACCAGACAGACTATCCTTTTCTCTGCTACTATGACAGAAGAAGTCAAAGATTTAGCAGCAGTATCTCTCGACAAACCTATTAAAATATTTGTGGATAGCAATCAAGATGTAGCCTTTAACCTACGCCAAGAATTTATTCGGTAAGTAAAATTCATTTATAATAATATTTTCATATTTTTTATTATTACTCTTTTTTTTTTATTACTTTTAACAAATGTAATTTTAGCATACGTAAGGAAAGAGAAGGAGATCGTGAAGCAATCCTAGCAGCATTAGTTTGTCGAACTTTTCATGATCATACGATGATTTTTGTACAAACAAAAAGACAAGCCCATAGATTGCATATTTTATTGGGATTATTAGGCTTGAAAGTATATAAATCTTTAATATTAATGAAATTAATAATTACATTTATATATTTTATTTCTTTTTTTCTTATACTTAACCAGGTTGGAGAACTTCATGGTAATCTCACACAACCACAGCGATTGGAAAATCTCCAGAAATTTAAAGAGGAAGAAATTGATATTTTATTAGCAACTGATGTCGCTGCAAGAGGTTTGGATATAAGCGGTGTAAAAACTGTGATTAATTTTGTGATGCCTGTTACTCTACAACATTATATACACAGGTATAATTTCTAATTAACACAGTTCATATACCAGAGATACAACAAAAAAATTATTTTTTGTAATTATTAGAGTTGGGAGAACTGCAAGAGCAGGCCGTGGAGGTGTTTCTGTATCATTAGCTGGTGAACAGGAACGTTTTTTAGTGAAAGAAATTATTAAGCAAGCAAAAAATCCAATCAAAAATAGAATAATACCACCTGACATAATAGAAAAATACAATAAGAAATTACAATCACTGGAAGCAGATGTGGAAAGAATTTTACAAGAAGAAAAGAATGAGAAAGAATTGGCTAAAATAGAGAATCAAGCTAATCGTGTTGAGAAATTACTTAAAGATGAAAATGTCAAGGGATGTCAGAGAAGTTGGTTCCAAACTAGAAACGAAAAAAAGAAAGAAAAAGGTAAACAAGAGATGTGTGACACATTTTAATATATTTTGCGTTTTACTCTCTAATAGTAGTATACAATCACGTAAACTACTGAAATTTTTTGTATACTTTCAGATAATCTTCGATTAAGTAAAAAAAAAGTTCACAAAAGTAAAAAGCCTGAAAAGCAACCTTCCAACATAGTGGAAGAAAAAAAGAAGAAAACGCAAAACGAACCTAAGAAGGATACAGCCGAAGATAGAGCTAAGAGAGAATTGGAAAAGATAGCTGCCTATCAAGCGCGACTAGCCAAAAAGAACAACAAGCAAAAGAAGATTAGAGTAGTTATGGATGAATATAATCGTGACTTTACTAAAAAAGGTACAGTTTTTTATTATTTTATAATATCGACAAAATTTCTCTCTTCTAACAAATTGTTATTTCAGGATCATTGAAACGATCAAGATCGTCCTTTGCCACTGATCTAACGGACACAAGCAAAAAAGGTGTCAAAAGAATGCGATATGAGTGAGTATCTTTTTATCAAAATTGAAAGATAAAAAAAGATATAGATATTTCTCTCTCTGTTTATATATATATATATATAGTATATTAATCTTTATATACAGTGTATATTAATCTTTATTATATATTTTAGGGCAAATGTTATGAAAAAACAAAATACATCTAAAATGCAACAAAAAAATGTAGCGAGAAAAGGCCAAAAAATATTTTCTAAAAAACGTTAATTTTATAATGTAACATAATTCTATAATTAAATACATGGCATATTATTAAATTTGTGTGTGTTTTATTATAGAATGATTATACAATACGCGATACGTTTCACAGATTGACAGATGAATAGCACTGATTGATTGTTTAATCAGATTATGTATACTTTTCGTAGTTTATGAACTGTTTGAAAAAATTGCAGTACTATGCAGAAAAATAATTGCATACTTGCATCATTTCAATAGAGAAGTATAATGGATAATGATATTTATTGATAGAAATATATACTTCTAGTGAGAGAAAAATGATATGAAAAATATATATTAATGACAATGTAAGAGAAAAAATAACATTATATAAATATTTCTATATTTTCACAAATCTGAAAAATTACGCATAGTTGAACATTGCATTGTACTGTAATTTCTATGAAAAGATAATAGATACGTTAATTCTATAATTATTAATACGATTTCAATCATTCATCATTCATGAATTTGTTCGCAATTTTCATTCATTTTTAGATCTAATATAATATTAAATGTTTAAATTTGATAATTATAATGTTGAGAACTTAAGTATTTTAAAACCTAGGTTCACTTGATTTAAACTTTATTTAAAATTCATACTAAAAAATTTTTATATTGTTCGAATATTTAGGAATATTTAATAAATAAAATCGAAACAATAACGTTCAAAAGGACGTTAAAAATACACATGTAAATACAATATGTAAAAATACACATGTGTAGTAAAAATTGCATGTACATTAATTTAAATTAAGGTATTACACAATAATCGTTTGCAATCGATATAATTTTAATTTTATGTTTATTTATAAATACAAAAGTTGAAGGTTTTCACACAAGTTCTCGCAATATTCATTTTTTCATTATTACACATATAGGTCATACTTAATGTGTATCAATTATAATAATCGCGACTAAAATGTGGCGATAATCGTATTGTTAAAAACCAACAACTTTGGATCACAAAGCCAATAAACACACAACTTCTTATTTAATATATTGTTTATGCAACAAAACTATAGTGTTTTCTTTTGTTGTTTATAAAGTGACGATATATTTGATATATCTGGATATATTCCTTTTGCAGAAAATGGAGTTGTATGTGCTTAATTCATTTATTAATGTTGACAATATTGTTTATATATACTTGCTGTTTAAACTGAATACTATTTTTCAAGCAAAACAATGTCGTAATTAGATGTTTGCAAAGTAAAAAGAAACAAAGAACGATCTTTATCTCTTAGTGTAAAAGTGAATGCAATATCAAGTGAACAAACAAATGCGAAAAAAGAAAGAGCATATCAATCCAAGAAATACATTATATAATTTACAAACAATTCTCATGTTCATATAATTCTCAAATTTTGTAATTCGTAAAATTAAGGAGAAGTATGAATATAATTCAGTATTTTGTTATCAACATGAAACAAATTTACGGATTCGTATCTACCTGTGAGAAATTGATAACATTTTTGTTCCACTTCTTTTTTTTTCTTTACTCACAAGTTGCAAGTCCAAAGAGATTTCTGCATTGTAAAGCCTGACATTAATGTGTCATAATCTTAATATCTTACACTCTAAAGATACACGAACGACTTAGGTTTATTAATCGTTATACATAACCAAAATATTCTGTTTTCTAATTTATAAAGTATTTTTTAGATCCTTTAATTTTTTTTCTTATCCTCACATACTCTTTAAGTCTTTCCCCATCCCAATATTCCCCGGGTATAGTCCAATCACTGAATTATTTATTTACTTTATCCGACTCCCTTAATGCCCTCTTTGCTGGTGGTTCCTCAATCTAAAAGTAAGTGTGAAAAATAAGATTAGAAAGCAATTTTATCAATATTTTCAAGAAATTTCGCTTTAAGGCAGAAATCAACTTACCTCCTCCTCCAAGCCAGGTAATTGAATTCTGGTCTCTGATGCCTCGGCAGGCTGCAAATAAATTTACTTAAACAATCAAACATATTCACATCTAAATATTAGAGTATTTAAAAGAAAGCCTTCACAAGAGCATATATTATTCTAACGTTATATCCAAGTTACCTGTGCATCGATACATTCCATTTCTCCAATTTGCAGCTTGAAATCATTAAAATTATACATATCCGAAGAATTAAATGTGACATTTTTCACAATTAATTTTTTAATCTACTATATATATTTCGTCATTTAATGAATATAAATGTCTATGTCTATATTTAATTATGAATTAAATTAAGCAAACTAAATATTCTATAAGCAATTGTAGAACTATTTAAAAAATTATCTTACCCTTGCATCTGTTTCATTAGGTCCAATGCCCACTTCCTTCTGTTGTTTAGATTTAGTTCTGCGTTGTGATTTCTCATTGACTGTATGTGTATTGTGGAATGATCCCTTTCCTTTTGGATTCGTCATATTCACTTGCAATTCCGCGGGTAAATAATTCTTAGTATTAGCCACCATATCGTCCACTCGTTTGAAGTACATTGTGGGTATTCGTGTCTCGCTTGGAAACTCCTTCATGTCGAAATTGGTAGTCTTTGTGTATATTACATTCATCGCCAAATCACAAACGGCCCACAATTTCTATGTATGTGTACAAAAATGTAAATTAATTTACTGATGAATTATTTTATCGAAAAAGATAATATCAAAAGTAATTTGTGATAATTACATAATTCATTGTGTTGTTTTCAGGGTTGAGCGCGTCCTTATGACTTTTCATACGTTCTACGAGATTTTTGTAAAATCCGTAACAATAATATTCGTTCTTTGTGATGAGAGGTTCCAAAATAAACCAGAGACATTGTTGAATAATTTTTAACTGACTGACCATTATGTGGCTCGTAAATTCGGGATCATGCGCAAGAATAGCTACCGCAAAAACCAACATATAATCTGGCAAAATATGGGGTAGTTGACCTGTAAAATCATTAAATAGCAAAAATTTTTAGAGTAATGAAATAGTAAAAACATTTATAAATAATTTATTTCGATTATCCTTTACTAATTAATTTCTTACCCATAGCTCGCTCGACGGTACCCAATGAAAGTGTCTTCACATAATCCCTCCTCTTATTTATGTCTGTTTGCATATATGTTTTCAGTAAACATTTTAACCTTTTGTCTTGTTCTTTTCCAGCTAGTGCGTAATATCCCATGAAATCCAGTGGCAAACATTTATTTGGAATTCCTCTTACAAGACCTTTGTGCAATTTATTACCAAAAGCTTCTCTGACTTGAGGAACTTCATCCTATATATCAAGTCAATACAATTAAATAAATTTTATTAATTACAATTAAAACTTGTTTTTCATTATATTAAATATTAAAAAAATATATGTTTGTACCAAACATACCACCATGAGTTGTGAAAGATTGTAAAATTGTTCTGCGGTAAATTGATCTCCGACGCCCTTCTGCTCGCATATTTTCAACATTGAACAACCCGCTTGCAATCGTAACCAACTCATTTCAGCTTTGCTTAGCCGTCCCTGCGACAGCAGATCTCCTTTGTTCACCATGAAGGCATTTAGCATTCTGAACGTCTTTTGCGCTGATAACACGTCGCTCTTTAATCCTAACAGCCAACGCGCCATGCATTTTAAGCCTTCCAATCTGCATCGTGTCTCTTCAGGTAATTGATCCTCTCTGCACCAGTCTCCCTCCATAATCTCGGAGGTTTGCTCGCTGCTTTCCTTCACTAGTAATTCTTTAACTATCTGCAGAAATAAAGATTGTGTCTCATATGTATAACAATTGTGTAAAGTGCCCAGAAATTCATTAATGTTACAACTTTGTTTTCACTTACTTTTCTGGAAACCATATTTTTTATTTGTATTTGATATTTATCCGGCAAATTATATGCTATATGACCTAACGTGACTATAGACGTTCGATAATATTCCGATGTCGGTGTTAGCGTGTTCTTAATTCTCTCGATGATTTCGGGGAAAATGGTGTCGTGAATGTTAGTCATGTTAACGAATAAACATCTCACGGCCTGTTTTGCCTGCTTTGGTGTTCCCGTTTCGGCGAAGTTCTTGCATATTGGCACCATAAGATTCATGATATCTGGTGCTACATCGCGCAAAGGTTTGTATTTTCCCAAAAATGTGAAGATGGAAAGAACTAATGGTGCCACCATTTCGTCCTCTAATTCGAGCAGATTGACCAGTTGCATCAAAATATCATTATGCAGGAAATGCGAGCCAAATACAAACGACAGCATCTAAAATATTTCGGATAATGTACGCCTCTAATTACAAAATGTAATTACAAAATATAATTTTAATTTATTAAAAGTTTGTTTTAAAATGAATATATATATATATATAAACATTATATATATTTATAAACATTTATATTTAAGAATATAAAAATGTCGACTTACCACTAATAATCTCAACCCTTTCTCGCCGGCATTATTTGGGTTAAGGCCGACCTCTTCTATCACGTTACCTCCCTTCAAACAATCTAAGACGTATCCTATCAAAACCTAAAAAAATTTTCTTGTGAAATATGTTTCTTCAGAAATTAAATATATATATATATATATAAAAATAGACATTTTCGAAAATAAAATGCCTACCCTAATTGCCTCTTCATCAATCATAACAGAGCTTACTCTTTCGAGTAACATCTTAATCGTGTTGTAATATAAATTAGTCATAACAGGCTGTCCTAATTTTTTGAGGACTTTAGTTATCGTTTCAGCACATTCCTTACAGGAAACATTCGGTTGTACGATCGTCTCCATTTCCTGCAATAACCTAGCATCCTTCTTCATGTGACCGCTAAATTTTTGAAGAAACTCTTGCACTTTCATAGGATCTGGCAAAAAGCGCGATATCTGATGAATCTTCGTCACTAGTTCGTTTTTAGCATCCGGTTTTTTCACGATATCTATCCACTCGACTACTGCTCTTCGCACACTAAATATATACATAATCAATTTGTATCAAAATGAAAAATGTTCTTTTTTTTATGATCATATACAAATTAAAATAATTAATGTATAACACATACGCAAGCTGATGCTTCTGAAGTTCCACAAAAGCTTTGGAAGCATAGTCATCAATTGTACCTAAGAGATGGTACAATTTTTTCATTCTTTCCTCAGCAGCTAGCTGATAAGGTACTAAGCATGTATTTAGCAATCTCTCCACTAACAATCTGTCTTCCATGCCTGCCATATAATAACCATGCAATATTTTATCTTTTATCCATATAACTGCCTTCTTTGTTGCCTGTGGCACATCCGCATCATTCAGATGTTTCTTGTATATCATAGCTAATCCAGACATCGCCTCTTTTCGTATTTTAAACTGGAAATATAATCATTAGTAAGTTCAAGTCACAAGTTGTAATGTTTAATTTTAAACTTAGACAATTTCATGGATTTAATATTTTACCTTTTTGTCCAATGTTCTTTCTTTGACAAATTCAAGTAAATCCTCACTATCCGACACGACTTCGAAGTCTCGTCTTGCAGTTGTCACAATAGCCATCACGACTTCGTAACGGACACTCTCATCAGCGTCG
>NW_021850256.1:463106-483568 GCF_003651465.1 Formica exsecta
GCGTCGTGTTGCCTCAACTTCAAAGTATCTGTGATATCCTTCCTCAATTCAGGATGATTTAGCAAAAAATGCATCGAATACTGCACACATTTAATACGAATGGATACGCTAATATCGTTAAATCGTCCTAGAAATGCTCTCCATAACTGTGTATGCTGTACAGCCAATTGCGAACCCTTTTCAGAGAACATTCTCGCTAACAATGCCACAGCGCCCAATCTTTCAGTCTCGGAGGAGGATTTCAATTTGCACTCTAATTGTGGAAGGACGGACAGCAAGACACTCGGACATATGTGATTCAATTCGTAAATCAGATCATACACCTTCTTGCAAATCTGCAAACTCTTCTCCTCCTTGCCCAGTATCAAGACATGATTGAAGAACTGTAAAACGCGTAATATATGTTTACGGGAATGCGTACATTCGTTTCTTGACGGAAATCTTTCACGTTCTCGTTACTCACTGCTTGAATGTACGGTTCTAATGTATCGCTACATTTAATCACCAGCTCTTTAGCAAGCAAATACGCATTCTTTTTCTGCGTTTTGTTTGGCTCTACAATATTCATGAGTATAATATCCAGAAGTTCATTGCTGACAATATCCGATTCGGTAATCAGTGGGCACAGAACATCCAGCATGAAACTTTTAACTTTGCCAGAATGTTCATCACTAAAAACAGATTGCAGTGGCCACATTATATTTGTAGAAATTTTAACAGTTGTTTTCTTTTTTATTTTCAGATGTACTTACTTTACAATTTTGAACATGAGAGAAAATAATGCACAAAAAATCTCTTGGCAATCCTCTAACTCAAAGCACATATTAAATGATTTGACATAAGCTAAATTCTCAAGTAGGTAGAAATACCTCTTAAAGGCAGGATCTTTAGGATCTTTTAAACCTGCCAGTTGTTTAATAAGAAATAAAAATATTGTCTTGACCTAAAAAGTCATATTAAAAACAGCAATGTTAAATTATTTTATATAACCTAATTAATATTTATTATTTTAATTTATACAAATATAATAAAATTACTTGATATATTACTATTAATTAGAATTCATATCTTTACCTGATCAGCATCTTTATAAGGAGCCTCTGGTGCATAAACTCTTAAAACATCTGCAATACAGCAAGCAATTAATAGTTGTACATCTTTACTCTGATGCATCAGAAAGTGCTCTTCTGCCAAATGTAGCGCAAGTGGAATATATTGTTGGTACATTCCTTCATCTTGTCCCATAGCTTGTAATGTGTGTGCTAGTGTCTATACAGTTATTATATTTTAATGTTATATATTTTTGTACATAATATATATTGTTTATTCATAGCAGCACAAGATGTCATGCAAAAAATTATACCTTGAGTCTCCTAATTAATTCATCTGGACCTAAATCTTCACTGACCGATCTACACCCTGCTGGGTATACTATTTCTGACATGATGGTTACTTGATAAACCAATCAAATGTAACAAGCACTTTATTTTAATGTATTCTAAAACACGGTCCAAATTCTGCAATATAATATTTATTTATGCAACATTTCATACCATATAATTAATTTTTATATTATATTTTATAATATATATTCTAAATTTTTTTAAAATTTATAATATAGGAAAAATATGACTAATATTTTTAATGATTTCATTTCCTTTGCATGGTTCATATTAAATAATATACTACTGATATCTTATCTCATATGTGTGCTCTACTTTTGAAAGTATAATCATGTTTCAGAAAATACAACATATGCACAATATTTGAAGAAAAAGCAGGAAAAGTTTGCATAAATTTATATAAAATTACTAAAAATATTACATTATAATTTGAACAACAGTTTCCATACATGATATATTACAACTTTTTATACAACACATTTTAAATCTCATTTGTATATTATAACGGTAAATATTACCATAAAGTATATTTGTAATATAATATTATAAATACAGGATATTGTGGCAAAAGAACAATTGTGCATTTTGATATATTATAAAACAAAAGTATGTGATAATGATCTAAATATTAAATGCTGTAACAACTAATACAAACACTCTGTCAATTTTTGCAGACCACGTAAGCCTCTCTACAATACGATACATCTTTTAATTTATTTTACACAAGACATTAAGAAAAAAGTTCTCTTTACTTTATAAATAGGCGAGTGAAAGTATTACCAAAGGAAAATATATATTAAACTCAATGTCATTCATATTAATACATTAATAAGCGTACTATTGTTAGATAAATTTTTCCCTTTTTTTTTTTTTTCTTTGCAGAGTCCTTCCAACTCGAAAAAGTTATCCAATTGGTTTCGAGGTTATGTGCATTAGCCGTGCACGTATACAAGCCACGACGTAAACAAGATTCTCGTGTAACGAAGTTGGGGAGAAGTTTCGGGATACAAAAATGCCGCGGCGGAAAACAAGACGAGCGGTATTATTAATGCCGTTAAACATTACCTGGAGATATGCATAGGCCTGTGACACTCAAAATATTAATAAAGCAAATATATCCGCCAAGGGGTCTCGCTGCACTGTAGATCGCTTCTTTCGGAGAGTTCACTGTCCGGGCGAACAAGTCGCCAATTTCCGATTCCTTAATTTACTAAGTGCGCGCGTATCGTCTGCGACATAATTTGCGCGATTTTCTCGAAACACTTGGCATGGTCAGAACGACTGAAAATGTCAGCGGAGAAACAGTGGCGGAATCGGTTTCAATACGCGGTTAAGCGTGTCAAAGGACGCGAATTCGTTCGTCTGAAGTTGCCGACCACGGCGATGCGATGATGCGATGCGTCGCTGCATCACCAAAGTTGCATTCGAAAATTTATACTTACCGGAATAGAATAACCAATCAAAATAAAAGAGACCGAAAATTTCCTTGTCTTGATTGGTCAATCGTAACGCTATTTCACCCGACAATTAGATTTACGAATGCAACCCGGTCTGACTTGATTCCTCAAATTCTATTGGTCAACGCCCCGCAATCGTATGGCGCGAAGTTGCTGCTGTTTTGGACGACTTATCTCGACATAAAGGCTTTCTTGCATGTTTTCACAAGTCGCGATAGCAATTTTCGTTTAATTAGAACTAGCCAATGAAACGTTTCCTTCGTTAAATATTACACCCGCAGAGCGAATCACATTACATGTTTGGTGTTTCCACAAGTTATTTTAGTGGAAAATTTTTGAATCATATGTCATGAATAATTATCGTATATATTTCACACAAATTTTTTTATTAATTAGATTAACAAATTCTAATTTCAATTAAAATTAAATTTACGCATAATAATAGGTCTATTCTTTATAGCTGAACTGACTGCATTAGTTCAGAGTTTATCTTTCTCCTTCCAATGTGGAGAGAAAAAAATAAATTCTGAAATGCAGCCAGTTCACCTATAAAGAACAGATCTAATAATGGTTGTTCGATATATTCCCTTTTCGTCATAAGATGCGTTCCATTTAACGACCGCAACGTTCACGGTATCATTTCATCTTTGTTATTCACCGAAAGTTAAACAAAGATAGATAATGTTCGCGAGCGTTGCGGTATTAAGTGGAACGCGTCTATAATCGATAGTGCGTTATACACATATCCATACACACCACACACACACACCGAACACACACACACACACACCGAACACACACACACACACACCGAACACACACACACACACACCGAACACACACACACACACACCGAACACACACACACACACACCGAACACACACACACACACACCGAACACACACACACACACACCGAACACACACACACACACACCGAACACACACACACACACACCGAACACACACACACACACACCGAACACACACACACACACACCGAACACACACACACACACACCGAACACACACACACACACACCGAACACACACACACACACACCGAACACACACACACACACACCGAACACACACACACACACACCGAACACACACACACACACACCGAACACACACACACACACACCGAACACACACACACACACACCGAACACACACACACACACACCGAACACACACACACACACACCGAACACACACACACACACACCGAACACACACACACACACACCGAACACACACACACACACACCGAACACACACACACACACACCGAACACACACACACACACACCGAACACACACACACACACACCGAACACACACACACACACACCGAACACACACACACACACACCGAACACACACACACACACACCGAACACACACACACACACACCGAACACACACACACACACACCGAACACACACACACACACACCGAACACACACACACACACACCGAACACACACACACACACACCGAACACACACACACACACACCGAACACACACACACACAACACACATGTCAACGATATATAAACAGTATAACCTCCGGTATTTCGAGATGCTTGGAATAAATCAGTAGAAATGTCAATACAGCAGCCACAGTTGCTCACAATTTTCGATCCAGCAACATAAATCTCATCGGTTGCATCAAGTATCGGCAATATTTCCCGGCCAAATATGGAACTTATGCGAAATATTATTGGCCACAAACTGAGACGGTCGCTTCTGAAAGCGCCTGCAACACGCCTGCAACATGCGCGATATGTCAGGTACCGAAACGAGATAAATAAAATTTATTTTGTTGCCTTATATTATATACATTGTTGAGCATTCCGAATAATCTTTCTTTACGTAAATAAAAAATTTATTTCAAAATAATATTTCATACTAGTATCTATTATTATAAACTGATTTATCTCCCCCCTCTCTCTCTCTCTCTCTTTTTCGACACATTTATCTATTTATATTTATATGTAAGATTATAAAAGAAAGGATACAAAAATTTACTATTCTATGATCCATTAATTCAAATAATTTATGTAAAATGTGAAATATCTATCTTTACTTATAATATTTATGACTTATAGATTATAATGAAAAGAAAAAAGTATTATAAAGAATACTTAATTATGTCATACTAATATATGACAATAATTATTTTTATAGATTGGCAGAAGTTGGTAAATTGGAAACACCAAAGTTACAGGGAAAGTACGAGGCAGGTCAAATGATATTTCACAGGATCTTCAGTTATCGAGGTGTGATTCTATTTCCATGGTTGGCAAGAGTATATGACAGAGATATATCCAACAAAAAGGATGAGTATGTGCAAACATTTATAATTGCACGGATAAAAATATATCTACTTGTTTTTTTTATATACAAATACTATATAGGTAATCTGTGTGTTTATTTGTACAGAAAGAATAATTCCAACAATGTTGACGACAAGGATGTGAAAGGCAGAACACATACATTCTATCAAGTTTTAATTGATCAACGTGATTGTCCTTACATAGTAAGTAAAACCGAAAAAATTTTGTAATGATTGATTTCCTCATGTGTAACATTTTTGCATAACATGTCCAGCGTGCCCAAACAGAGGCAGTAACTTTTCTGGGCAATCATGAGAGTAGTCGCAGCTTATATGCTATTCCTGGATTAGATTATGTTGCTCATGAAGATGTATTACCATACACTACAAATGAAAAAGTGGCACTACAACATGAATTGTTTGATAAATTTCTAATTTATCATCCGGGTAAAGAACCATGTTTTGTACCACAAGAAACTCTTCGAGCATGGCAGAAAAAAAATCATCCATGGCTTGAGTTGTCGGATGTACATAAAGAAACGACTGAAAATATTCGAGTTACTGTTATACCATTTTATATGGGTTGCAGGGAGAGCCAGGCCACTACTGTATACTGGGTAAGTTAAAACAACGTTAAACTTCACATACATAACAGATGTAATTGAAAAATGTTTATTTTTATCTATTTCTTGCATTATAGTGGCGTTATTGTATCCGACTAGAAAACTTAGGTGAATTAAGTGTGCAGTTGCGTGAAAGGCATTGGAGAATATTTAGCTTATCAGGTACATTAGAAACTGTTAGAGGAAGAGGTGTAGTGGGCCAAGAGCCTGTGCTATCGAAAGCTTTGCCCGCTTTTCAATATAGCAGTCATGTGAGTTTGCAAGCTCCGAGTGGTCACATGTGGTAAGTACTGATTAACTAATTGTTATTAATATGAGGATGTTATTTCTTAATTATTTATTCAATATTAATTAATTCAATTTTTTCTGTTTGTAGGGGAACATTTAGGATGGAAAGAGAAGATGGATATGCGTTTGATTGTAGAATACCACCATTCTCTTTAGAATCAAAAGCGGAAGAATCATCCACGCCTAATGTAGAAATTTAATTTTTCAGAAGAAAACAGAATGAAATAATTGTAAGCAATGACTAGCTAGTTAAACATATAACAATTGTTAGATGGTGATACTATAGTTTCAAGTATAATCAGTGAATGGATAAACTTGACTAAGTGTAAATTTTGTGATAACTTTTGAAACCAGTTTCCACAAACCAAATTTAATAAAATTATAGTACATATTTTCTTTCAAAATCCTGTTATGATTTTCCATGTAAGAGGTAGGAAACATCACTTCTAGTTATTCATTTCCTAATTATTTCTTAGAGTAACATTTATTAATACATAAAGAGACTTAAAAAGTTATTTAATTATGCTTTTTAAACATAATAAGAAAGCAATATTTATATATACAAAAAATAGTTTGTTAACATGTGTTTTGCAATTTTATTGTTGTATAGTCACTTATTTTAAAAAATGAAGAAAATGTATATCTAAACTAAATTAATTCTAAACAAAATAATATTAATAAAAACGACAAACTAATTATATTATTTACATAGGAGCAAGTAACTCTTTTGCAACCTTTATTAAAATCTGTTTTATATTCAGACATCAGTTTGCTATATTTTTGGAAACCTTACACCAATTTTCATCATGATGACCTTCTGTGGCAACACATTTTTCTTTTATTGTCTTTTGTTCTTGTTTGGTGCCATTTAATAATTCGAACTTGTAGAAATATGCCCATGATCCACCAAAATCCGGGTCTATTTTCACTATTTAATTAAACGATACGATAATTATACCACAGATTAATAGACAGATAGCCAAAGGCCCGGATGAAGGCGAGACCGGTATTTCTCACTGGTTTCAGCGTCATACCGTAGTAGTGGCCAAAGCAGTAATTACGTTCCCAAAGTAAAGTAGTAATTTCGGCGTAATTTTGGCGTACAAGTTGCGTAAAAGCGGCGTAATTCCGGCGTAAAAGTTGCGTAAAAATGGCGTAATTTCGGCGTAAAAACGGCGTAATTTCGGCGTAAAAGCGGCGTGATCTCGGCGTAATTTTGGCGTACAAGTTGTGTAAAAGCGGCGTAATTTCGGCGTAATTTTGGCGTACAAGTTGCGTAAAAGCAGCGTAATTTCGGCGTAAAAGTGGCGTAAAAATGGCGTAAAAGCGGCGTAATTGCGAATTATACTTCAATAATAGTCGCGATCGCGTTTAGAGGAAGAATTCGATAATATACAAAGTGTTTCGCACCACTACTTCAGTGCTCGAACGTCGCCGCGCGAATGATAAGGCCCATAAGTCGTAACACGTTAACAATAGTACGCTAATGTTTACGCCGTCATGATAGAATACCATGTTATTAATAATTTGCTGCCGAAATAATTTTCGTACTATGGTATATACATATACAAGCGAAATGTTAAATCATACAGGTATTTTAAATAACAGATCATTTATTTAATAAAAGTCTAATATATCACGGAGCTTGTCGTTATGTTAATTACTCGGATTTGCGATTTGACTATATCATTGCGCATTTTCAATCCCAATCATATATTTAAATCGTCGAAAAGTCAAACGAATAAAAACCAGACGATACTGTAAGTATTTTTAAGGAAATAATTATTGGTTATAAAAAGAAAAAAAATCGCGAAAATAGAATTTGAGGCAGCATGTCGCACTGCTACTTTACTACTCGAGTGTCACCGTGCAAATGGTAACACGTAGGAAAGAGATTTGAGAGTCTCATTGATCGACATATAGAATAGACTGCTGTCAACTTTTCAAAATTTTGGACAACTATGCGCCATTACGTTATAGCTTGGATGTTTGGCAGGACGCAATTATGAACATTTAATTCTTATTCTTTTATTATTTTTGTATGCATCGTAATGTTTGTTATCAGATAGAAAAGAATGCGTCACACTTTTAAATTGACAATTTTAGCGCTCACGCACACTACTAGGCGCGCGGCTAAAGGTCAGCGCTCATTGGCCAGACTTTACTCAATAATAACTCCTTTAATAAGCAATATAGAAAAAAATGTTATAGGACTTTCCTATTGAGTTTACTGTGATCTACAGTTACGCCAAAACTACGCCAAATTTACGCAACTTGTACGCCAAAATTACGCCAAAGTTACGCCGCTTTTACGGCAAAGTTACGCCGAAGTTACGCCAAAGTTACGCCGCTTTTACGCCAAATTTATGCAACAGTTACGCCAAAACTACGCCGAATTTACGCAACTTGTACGCCAAAATTACGCCGAATTTACGCCGCTTTTACGCCGAATTTACGCAACTTGTACGCCAAAATTACGCCGAAGTTACGCCGCTTATACGCCAAAGTTACGCCGAAGTTGCGCCAAAATTACGCCGAATTCGCGCGACTTGTACGTCAAAATTACGCCGAATTCGCGCCGCTTTTACGCAACAGTTACGCCAAAATTACGCTGAAGTTACGCCAAATTTACGCAACAGTTACGCCGAAATTACGCCAAGATTACGCCGAAGTTACGCCGCTTTTACGCCAAATTTACGCAACTTGTACGCCAAAATTACGCCGAAGTTACGCCGCTTTTACGCCAAAGTTACGCCGAGATTACGCAACAGTTACGCCGAAGTTACGCCGCTTTTACGCCAAAGTTACGCCAAATTTACGCAACTTGTACGTCAAAATTACGCCGAAGTTACGTCGGTTTTACGCCAAATTTACGCCGCTTTTACGCCAAATTTATGCAACAGTTACGCCAAAACTATGCCGAATTGTCGCAACTTGTACGCCGAAATTACGCCGAAGTTACGCCGAAGTTACGCAACAGTTACGCCGAAGTTACGCCGCTTTTACGCCAGATTTACGCAACAGTTACGCCAAAATTACGCCGAAATTGCGCAACTTGTACGCCAAAATTACGCCGAAGTTACGCAACAGTTACGCCGAAGTTACGCCGCTTTTACGCCAAATTTATGCAACTTGTACGTCAAAATTACGCCGAAGTTACGCAGCAGTTACGCAACAGTTACGCCAAAATTACGCCGAATTTACGCCGCTTTTACGCCAAATTTACGCAATTTGTACGTCAAAATTACGCCGAGTTTGCGCCGCTTTTACGCAACAGTTACGCCAAAATTACGCCGAATTTACGATTCTTTTTTATCCGATAATAAACATTACGATACATAAAAATAATAAAGGAATTATTTTTAAAATAAAATATAAATATAATATAAAATAAAATAATAAAACAAGTACGTAAATGGGCTTAAGGAGCATGCAAACATCAAGTAAATATAAACAGCTTACAGAAATAAATAATATTACGGTAAATACGGTCAAAAAAGTTAAATATTAACGGTCAATAAGTAAAAATATAAATTCGGATAGTCAATAAATATTTAACTTTTTTGACCGTATTTACCGTAATTTTTTATTTTTATCACTGAAGAGAGTCCAGTTGTGGACAGAAACGTTTGTTTATTTGCGACCTGCGTTATATTTGTTATTTTAATCGTTAAAACTTGCGGCATTATGAACAAAAGCATTGTAATCCTAGTGTTAAACTTTAACGGTTCCGGCATAAATTAACAGTTACGGCCTGCATAAACCAGTCTTAAGACTTAAGACTTAGGGCCGTGGCACATAAAAAAACTTAAGCAGTAAGACTTAAGACGTAAGCGAATTGACCAATCACGGTCGAACAGTAAGGCAGCCATATTGAAACGTAAGCTACGCTGAAAATTCCGTATGGTTGAAATTCTTAAATCTTAAGTCTTACTGCTTAAGTTTTTCTACGTGCCACGGCCCTAAGACTTAAGACGTAAGCGAATTGACCAATCACGGTCGAACAGTAAGGCAGCCATATTGAAACGTAAGCTACGCTGAAAATTCCGTATGGTTGAAATTCTTAAATCTTAAGTCTTACTGCTTAAGTTTTTCTACGTGCCACGGCCCTAAGACTTAAGACGTAAGCGAATTGACCAATCACGGTCGAACAGTAAGGCAGCCATATTGAAACGTAAGCTACGCTGAAAATTCCGTATGGTTGAAATTCTTAAGTCTTAAGTCTCTTCAATCTCAATCTTCAATGCGTAGTCTGATACTGGCTTTAAGCGTGCTTTCGGAACGTAGCCGTAGGGTGTGTTCGGGGAGCACGCTTTTAGCGCTATGAGCGTGCTTTGTCCTTGTTCAATTTTCAGTAAATAACAAAGATAGAATGACGATTTTAGCGCGTAAGCGTGCTACCCGAACGCAGCCCTAGGGTGCGTTCCGTTTTACGCATTGAACGCATAGATCGCCTGGAAATCTATAGTTCACGAAACATATATTATAGATTTCCAGCCGATCTATGCGCTCAATGCGTGAAACGGAACGCACCCCTAGTCTATCGATCATGGGATAAAAGCATAGACATAGTATATCTAGACCAAGCGTTTGCCTTTATTTAAGGAGTGGGGGTACTATGCGTGCGACCATAGATATATTATATATCTATGCGTGCGATCTGCGCCGTTTCTATAAACGACGCTTTGAACGTAGCCTAACCGCAGCGTGATATAGATACAACTCGTACAACATACAACTTCTTGGCGTCGCCTGAATTGCTTGGAATTGCTTACTATATCCGTTACAATGGTTGTTTGTAAGTTACATACATCATATTACATACATCAAAAATTTTTCATCGTAGAAAATATTCAATATGAAATACTAATCTAAAAAAAGAAACTTGATTAGATATGAGAACTATATGTAAGAGTGTAACTGACCAACCTTAACCTTTCCGAATGTGCTCGATTTTTTGCTCCGAAACAAGCCACACCCCTTTGGCGCTATTAATAATTTTAAAATCAACATATATTCATTAGCCGTTATAGCATCGCGCAAATATTTACTTACTAGTATCTTCGCGTAAATAAATCTTCAAGGTCATGATAAAGATATGATAAAGATTTTTTCGTTTGTCATAACACGCAATTGCAATGATCTAAAATTACATATAGCTAAACCATGTAGAATTAACATTGAACATTTTTCTTTTCTTTTCTTTTCTTTCTTTTCTTAGGTTCTCTAACACAAGATGTTCTTAATCATCTGCGTGCAAAGTTTTATGCCGACGACCGTAACGTGTTAGCGCAAAATGTCTGCACGAAAATGAATCCTATTGAAGCCTGCTCCTCGAGGAAGATTTTAGAGGAGACCAGTCATGTTTTCACTGATAAGATCGAGATTGAAGGCAAACCTGTAACTAATCAGAAAAATTCTGGAAGATGCTGGTTGTTTGCTATCTTAAATGTCATGAGGACTAGCTTCATGAAAGAATATAATTTAGATGAGTTTGAGTTTAGCCAGGCTTACTTGTTTTTCTGGGATAAAGTATGTATATGCCATTTATACGAGACAATATTATATATAAGTCTTGTTTTATTATTATATATTCAATTATTACATGCAATAATATTTTTCCTATAGGTAGAACGTTGCAATTATTTTTTGCATAATATCGTGAACACTGCAAAACGCGGCGAACCGGTTGAAGGCCGTTTAGTTAACTTTTTATTGACCGATCCGACTTCCGATGGCGGCCAATGGGATATGATTGTAAACCTGATAACTAAATACGGTGTTGTACCAAAATCATGTTTCCCAGAATCGTACAGTTGCGAAGCCAGTGTTCGCATGAATAGTTTGTTGAAGAGTAAACTAAGAGAGTATGCTAAAGCTCTGCGAAACATGATTGAGAATGGTGCTTCTGATGAGGAATTGAAGACGCGAATAAGCGAGCAGATGACTGTGATTTACCGAATAATCGGCATTTGTTTGGGTATACCCTCTGAGAAGATTGTATGGGAATACTACGATAAATCGAAGAATTACAATCGTATAGGACCCATTACTCCATTGGAGTTTTATGAGATCTATGTGAAACTACATTACAACGTGGACGATAAAATATGCTTGGTGACCGATCCCCGGCCGGGTAATCCTTACGGGAAATTATATACCGTGGATTGTTTGGGAAATGTTGTAGATGGAAAAACTACTCGCTACAATAATCAACCAGTTGAATTGCTGATGAAACTATGTGCACAGAGTATTCAAGATAACGAGCCCGTTTGGTTTGGTTGCGATGTTAACAAAAGATTAATAGATAAGCATGGTATCCATGATTTAAAAACTTATAACTTTGAGCTGATGTTTGGCACGGATATTCATCTTGGACTTTCTAAGGCTGATAGACTGCTTTATGGTGATTCCATGATGGTGCATGCAATGATTTTTACAGCTGTTTCAATAGATGTAAGTATTTTTGCAAATAGTACAAGTAATAAATTTTATTAGGTTAAGTAATAAATTAATAGGTTATTTAACATGGGGATACTACTCTTTTAGCTTCAAAATGGTAAGATAAAGAAGTTTCGGATAGAAAATTCATGGGGTGAGGATCATGGGCAAAAAGGTTATCAGGTCGTATCCCCTGAATGGTTCAGCGAATTCGTCTTTGAGGCGGTTGTAGATAAAAAATACGTACCTGAGGACGTGCTTGCTGTATTTAATCAGGAACCTATCGTTTTACCTGCCTGGGATCCCATGGGCACACTCGCTCATTGATGTTAAAGTAGATTTAATTAAATGCAGTGGTAAGCTGTTTTAATTTACAGATGAAAGATTTGAGGCATAATATGAAGAATGAAATATTTAATAAAAATTCGATACAGCGAGTGTACAAAATATAGATATTTTATACCTTACAAGAGAATGTAGTAGTATTGATAAGTGGCTTCGTCATTTATATGAATTTCAAGTCTATCTCTTCTTTATTACATATATGAAGGCATTGTTTAGGTCAATTATCAAGACTGAATGCATGAGTTACCATATTTGAAATTATGAATTATAAATGGTTATTATTTTTTTTTACACGTGCATAAAACTGCAGTTTCTAATCATTCGTGTAACATTTGCTAAATCATTCCAATATTTCTTTTTTAATGCGATAAACTACATCAACCTCTCAAAACCAAAAATAAATATTCAAACCAAACAATTTTATATATTATATTACATACTTACAAGTTGAAGAATTTTCGTTATCTAAGTAAGTGCAGCAATGTATGATGTAATATAGAGGAATTTGTACCTCTGTATATGTTAATTTTTAAATTACATGCACATATTACAACATAAAGCAATAGATGAATTATAAATATATATGCGCGTGTATGTATAAATAGATATGTCAAATTTATAATAAATACTTGCCAATGATTGATGCAAATGTTTGCTCAATAGATCAATTTGCATTTATTACTACCTATTGTTTTTTGGTTGGGTTATAAGCAATATATAACATTTATTTTAATTAAGAAGAAAATGTTCAATAAATTGTAGAGAACTGTGCTTGTAAAATAATATATTATTAACATACTTAAAAACACACATACAAAGTTCAAATTTCCTATATTTTTGAGGATATATGCAAAGTTTTAAGTGATACAGACTCCTTTTGTTTGTATTGTTTATAATTATGTCGCAACTTGGCCCATATACCCAGACACATATTTTGTAAACGCACATCCTTCTCTCTGAGTGCAAATTTGTAAATTCTCTGTATCATGTATTTTGGGGTAGTAAAGCAACCACGTTGAATTAAGCTTAAAGCAGAATATAATCTGCAACGAGCAACAAGGAGAGGATTATCAAGACGTAATGCTAATTCAAACTGTCTCACTGAAATTTTGCCTGCTATTTCAGCCTATGCGAGAGAAACATTATAGATTAATTGTAGCATAGTAACTATGTAACTTGACAAAACAAAAAATGCAGCCGCAACTTACACAATGTTTAAATTCTTCCCCCAATGCAGAAAATGCTCCTCCCAATGTGGACAACCAAGACATAGCACAATCAGTTTCTTGCTTTTCCAAAACCATTTGCATTAATTTTTCGTTCCTAAGAAAATATAAATGTAAAAAAGAAAACTGTAGTTTATCATACAATTTGAAAATTGTATTATAAGATCACTGATAAAACTTGCCATTTGTAATCTAAAAATTGTTTTTTTGGCATTCTCAATCTTATAAATATTATCTGTAAATATCCTTCATCAAATGCTAAGTTATTACAAGTCCGCAGAAATGTTTTCAACACTTTCATAGCACTTTTACGATAAACAAATGATTTTGACAACGTTACAATGTAAGCTGAGACGAGGTAGGAATTGAGTCCCTTTGCACATAGACAAACTGGCTTTGCTACGTTTTTATATGTATTTTCAATATTATCCCCTGCAGGTCCTTTGAATCGTTCACCGATATCGTATTTAAATACTGCTTGTAGTCTGACAATAATATCATTGAAAATCATATTATCCCTATATATAATCAATCGTAGACGAACATCCATTTCCCGTCTTAATTTATGTAATTCTATAATATTTTGCAGCGTTATCGTACTCGGTCCTTTCATCATGACGCTAAAATTTAGTGATAAAGTTTATTCAGATGATAGTTCTCTATCTAGATTTTCATGATTAATTGGAAATTGTTAAATCTAAAATTTATCTAAAACAGGGCTTTATAAATGTAAATCCCATTATTTGTATTCCATTGACGATTACTCGAATCGATTTGTGGAATTAAGGTTATAATATCGTTTAATGCAACGTGATATGTACGCATGACATGTATCACACAGATGACATAAGAAATGACATGGATTCAGACTAAGATACTGAATACTGAGAATCATCTGCGAATGTAATCGCTAACAGCGAATTTGATCGCCCGTACTGTACTCTGTACCGCACGTGACTGCACTAACGCATACTAAAGGCTGTTATATATGAAATATCTAATGCAATATGGCATAATATATAAACACTTGATGAAATAATTAATATATATTTTGCTAAATAATGTGAGCAATAATAATACACAATGTTATGAGATTTTAATTCTTTAAAATGTTTATATTATATCTTTTTATATTTAGACAACTTATTCATATGTATAGCAGCCTTTAGTATGCACTAGTGTAGGTGACTGAATTCGCTATAAATTTCCCTAGTCTGCTATCGCTTTAGTTATCATATCTTGCGTGTGGCTGCACTCGGCACGATTTTTTATGAATATTTTTCTGGAACGAAAAGTTTACACATGTGTTGAAAGTAGATTTAAAACAGGTTCAACGCCGCGCGATCGATAAATCAATAAACATTTCGTCGACAATAATAACTTCGACGAAAGGTTAAACATTTTCGCGCGTTTTTTGCATGTCGATTATTTATCAATCGTATTATCTATGTATATTGTGAAACGACGTTTGTATTCTATTTAAAGAGTCTATTTAAAGGAGACTAGGAGTTCCCGATATCGGCGCTATTCCAGAAAAATGTTAAAGGTACGATTTTAGATAAAAATTTAGTTCAAGGTTCTTTTCTACAACGTTTTAGTATGCAAATTTAAATATATGTATATCAAATCAACGTCAAGGCAAAATTTACCTCGGTGATGGTATTCAGAATTTAATTACAAAGTAATATGTTACACAGATATCTTCGAGAATAAATTACATCATAAACAGCAACAGTATAGACAATAATTACGTTATTATATTTGCGATGGAATATACGTTATGTGTGTGTATGTTTTGTATTCGTAGGTGTGTTACATATGTGTATGTAGGCGCGCGCGCGCTTTGCTTAAAGTCATATATAGTTTAAAATATTGCTTGTACGACTAAAAACATCGTTAATATTAGAAATGCCATTATATTTGAATAATATACATTATTTTTCATATATAGCAGTAGATTATCCTATACAGCACAGAACATTGCGGCAACATTGCGGTAATGTTGCTGCAATGCTCTGTGCTGAGGTGTTATTTCTTGCATTATTTCTGTGTGTACATGTATATAGAATGGAAGAATTTTTAAACATGCAATAGAATGAGAAGCTTAACCCTCCGTGGATTAATATTATTTGAGATGAGTAACATATCACGTAGAATATATTTTTTATAATAAATTTAATGATTGTATCGTCATGTGGAGCTCTGTGACCGTTTACTTTTGAAAATATAAAATTAAATTAAATTTTATTAAAATTTTTGTAAAAAAAAACTTCGTGCTTCATTCGAAAATGAGAAAAGATATAATGATTTCATCCAAAGAGGGGGTTATAAATATCTCGAAACGCGATTACCATGTTTTATAAGAAATAATCGAAAGCAAGGCACTTAATACAATTTATTGTTTTAAATCGTAATGCAATGAAAAACGGCGAATATGTTTTAGCTTACAGATAGACACAATCGTTATACATACATATATACATATAGATATATACATATACATATACATATATATATATATATATACAATTAAGTTTCGAGACTTTCGTATGAAAAATTTATTTTTAATCGTACAAATCTTAGATAGTTAAAAAATTTTAATGATTTCATCCAAAGAGGGTTATAAATATCTCGAAACGCGATTACCATGTTTTATAAGAAATAATCGAAAGCAAGGCACTTAATACAATTTATTGTTTTAAATCGTAATGCAATGAAAAACGGCGAATATGTTTTAGCTTACAGATAGACACAATCGTTATACATACATATATACATATAGATATATACATATACATATACATATATATATATATATATATATATATATATATATATATACATATATATATATATATATATATATATATATATATATATATATATATATATATATATATATATATATATATATATATATATATATATATATATATATATATATATATATATATAAACATAAATATATATATGTATATTATATGTCGCTAAAAACTTAAAAACACAAACAGAATAAGACAAAACTATTCGATAATAAAATGTATCCGCTGTTCACTTATTATTACGCGGCATTAGAACTTAGATCTAGAAAAATAGAGCGTAAACTATATATATTTGATGATAAAATATATATATATACGGTTGCTAGAAGATTATAATATCTCTAAATCGATGTAAAACAATATCACATTATTTGCATAGTAGGAAAGTTTATCACCGGCTCATTCGGTTCGCCAACATGCATTTTTCACATCTGATATGTCGATATTGTCAAAGATGTAAGCGCAAAGCCTTGATTGCCAGAAATACATTCGTGTCTACATAACAATGCTAAATTTGTCAACAATATTCGTGTATATACATTTCATAATATATGTATTATCGTAACAATATATTGGGCTTTCAGCGACAAAGAGAACGTCGCGCAATATATGAAAGAATCAATAACAATTACAAGATCAAAAATATATCACGAGAAAAATATCAATATATGATGCAACAATTGAACTTTATACACGCAATTTAACAATCGTAAATCTATCGAATCCTTACGTATATATGCTGGACGCTTACTGCTTATTATCTTTTCTTATAGGATTACGCAGCCTTCCCTACAAAACTGTAAAACTTATGCCATGAAATTTTTGGAAAATTTCTTGGTTATACTTACACAAATAACACATTTGTAAAATATATTTTTATACGAATTTTTTATATATTTAAAATGGAAGATACGAATTAGAATTTAATTAATAATCATATCTTATACGAATTTATCGTCCAGCCGAGATCCGTTAATTAGTATAATTTATTTCGTTAATTGTAAATCGATGCACAGTGGCGATTTTTCGGAAGCTCCGATTACTTCTTCAGGAACTTCCGCATTTGCTTCGTCTGATGTTGCATACTATATTGTGCATTTTCAGCCTTCGTAACCAGAATATCCAGCTTATCCAGATGAGACACCATTTTCCGATCGAGATCAATTTGTTTCGGATGGACGCCGCTATTCGCAGGATTATTCACAGCATCCGCGGTAATATCATCCGACGTTTCCACCATCATCACCTCATCTGCTGCAGGTCCTGGCTCCTTTTGGACCTCCTGATTGCCATCGGGAGTCGGCTCCTCGGGCTTGTGATGCGGCGTACCACTGCGAGAGCCCACCTTCACTTTGAGCAACGATCCCAGACTGCCGCAAACTGTCTATAAAATTTTTTTATTTCAGGTAAGAATTTTCTGGTGTGCACAAATGCACGTAATATCGATTAGTAAGTTGTCGGTATGCGTAAAATGTTATATTATTACGATTTCTGCCTGAAATAATTTGTTTAGCCGGCCGATAAAATCAAAGTGTAGCGAGAAAAAAAGCGTTATCAGTTTGCGACCGGGTAAGGATATAAAGCATTCCGTCGTATCAGTCGTAAAAATTCCGCGCTATCGTTATGACAAAATAATAATTAATTCGAGCGAACATGAGCGAAATGAGCGCACGAGCCCGCTCAACAATTAATTATCCTGAGTCACCTTGAATCTATTGAGCTTCTTCTGCGTGTTACTCAAAATGCTGTTCAGCTCGTCCAGCCCACCGCCGACGCGTCTGGTCTTCTCGTCCGCGTAATCCAAATCCTGAGATAAAAATCGTCGTAAGAGGAATTATACTGTGACACGCAAACGCAAGGCGTTAATGAACTCGTGATTCGACGTCAGCGATTTATTCCCGACAATCTGGCTTGCACGTGGACGCGCAACCAGATTCTGCCGCGTAATGTCTATCGCGAACATGATATTGACATAAGTGTATTAGGCTTTCGTAGATATGTAAAGAGATGGACGAAAGAAGAGGAATTGCACCGCATGCAAAGTGTGTATTGTTTGAATCGCTTTTGACATTTGAGCGTTTATTTACTTATTCGGTGTGATGTTCAATCTTAAATTTTATTAATTTATAATTAATAGGAAACACATTAATATAATTGTTGATGGATGTCGATTAGTTGATAAAAATTTATTATTTTCCGCGCCTCTTTTCGACATGTTCTTAGCTTATGATTTATGAATTTTTATAGTCTTAGCTTTAAATAAAGTACGATTACCTGTAATGCACTGTCGTCGTCATCGTCGCAACGATTTTCGTTCTGCGCCGCCTCCGCCTGTGTCTGTTTCCACTCCTCCTCGCTGGGCTTCGACAAACCCAATAATTCTGCCCTCGCACAAGCAAGCTGATAGTCCTCAGACATTATACTAAGTTCTAGCTATATGACAACGGGTTATACCCAGCCGCAAATCGGAGACTATCGTTGTAATGACAGGGCGAACGATCGTTCGCGAGTACTCTCGGACGCGAAATTCCGTTAAAATTGCTGCACCCTTAGCATGAGACATGCATTACTCGGGGAATCCATATTAGGATAGAAACTGCGCAAGCTCGACCGATCGTCGAGGTGGGCAGAATTTTAGATAAAGCTTATATGCGGAGCGCTTGTTTTCGCAAGCTATGATATTTTTCATCTTATTGAAATGATTTAAGCTAATTTTAAATATATATTAATTTTCAATACTGTAAGCTGCATTAAGAAATAGAAAAATTGAATAATATATAAATAAGAATGTCTTCGAAAAATTTCAAATTTTGAAGAACTATGTAAGGCAACTATGATAATAACAAATAGTATTGGATTACAAGTTAGAGAGTTAGATATATGCAATTAATTTTATAAAAGCAATTTATATAACTACATGGATTATGAGAAAAAAGCATTAGATCGTGAGATAAGTATGAGTGGAACTCGAGTTCTCAGGACGGCGCAACATATCGTCGCGATAACGAGCTCATATAATTAATTTCAATCCCATCGATACACTCGATACTAGTCCACACAACGCTGCTACACACGTCCTCACCCACGTGCACATCGTAAAGACATTCATGTGCACCTTATATAAGCTACGCGACAACTTGATCGGTTTGCATTGTTGTCGGAGCGAACTGCATCGTCTCGCGAGTGACTTGCGTGAATTATGGCACTAACAATGTCATCTCAATTCGTAATACGGGGAATCGGATGCACTTGGACCATGCTGCTTGTGTTATCCGTGCAGGTGAGATAGGGATGTCTGACCTTATTGAAACAAGTGGAAAATTAAAGGAAAAAAAGAGAGAGAGAAGGAGAAAGAAAGAGGAAGATAATGGTCGGAGATAATAATAAAGAGAGATTTTTAATATATTTTAACTATTTATTTTTATATGAATATAAAGAATTATAATTTTTAATATTTAAATAAAAAAAAATTTATATTGGTTAGGCGGTTAATAAAAATAAACATTTTAA
>NW_021850256.1:483771-503514 GCF_003651465.1 Formica exsecta
GGTTAGACGGTTAATAAAAATAAACATTTTAATAATTAGAAGCTTTTAATATATATTAACATATTGTATTTAATATATAGTGTTTTAATGTTTAAAAAGAATCATTTCAAATGTTATAAACAATTGTAATAAAATATAGTTACAACTTGATGAGAGAAAGCAAAGGATTATCTATATGTATCTATTTTTCAAGATTTATTGTGGGTTATTATTTGTCAAATTAAAAACATCAATTGTCAATGATATATCAACTTTGAAATGAATAATAGTATTACTAATATTCGCGTTGTCGTTCCAATATTGCTGATCTGTTATCGAACGGATTAACAACGAGAACGATGCTTGATATAGGTCGTTAAATTTTTCGTGACTCTAGCAATAATAGACCGGAGAAAATAAAAAAAATCATGGATAGCCATGGAATTTTTAGAAAATTAGTTGATAACATTATTAGCTGATTATATTGTCAACGGCGATATAGTTTTCGCATAATCGATCAGTATGGTTAAATTTAACACTGATCATGTTATAAACTCGATTTTTTAAGCGGGCTCTCAATCCTTAAATCTTTTTTTTTTAAAGTAAAAAATTTTTACTCATGTTTTAATTTCTGTATACAATGTTTCTGTATGTAATATAATTTATTTCTATATGTAATAAAATAAAAAATGTGTGCATTTATATATAAAAATTAAAATAAAAGACAAAATTAAAATAAAAACAAAAAGTAAGATATATGTATATACATAATAAATTAAAAAAAAAAGTATTATTCAATAGTGGTTAACACAATTTTAACTTATTTAATTATATTAATAAATTAATTTAGTTTATATAAAGTATGTTAACGCGTAAAAAAAGGGGAGAGGCGGCTTCGACAATCTATCTGAGTGTTTCAGGATAGAAATTCATTTCTCAACAATTTCTCTAGGCGATCGACTATGAAGTTCATAGACACGATATAACACCAACGAAACTGAACAGCAACATTATCTTAACGAACCGTGATCTTCTCGAGCAATTGAGTCTTGTCGCGCCAAAAGCGAATTACACATTGCAAGAAGGCACGGAGCGCTTGCTGTATTTTGGTGCACTTCTGCGAGCGCAAATCCTTGACACCTTTGGCAGTCTCCTGTACATCTATTACGATGACTTCAGCATAAAGGAAGTGGAGGCGTTACACAAGGTCTATCAAGAGATCTTCGAGCGAAGATACAATATATTCAACCTGATCCCCGCCATTCTGAGGAATCCGGACACAAGACCGTCAAAGATCTGCGCTACAATTTACACCTATGCAGAGCCCTGCCTGAAAAGTAGCGCCAGCATATGTCGTACGATCAGGAAGCATGATCTTCCGCATCCTGACAATCTCACCACGCCCGCTTTGAATGTTACGTATTTAGCGTATCATTTGTCCAAGATATCGAGGCAATACTTCAGAGGATTTTCCTTAGCGACATTATTAAAGCTCCTACAGAGGGAAGTGCTGACGATCACGCCTGATCTGTTATCCGGACTTCTTTATAACGTGAGATACGATAATATTGATGATGACGTTCGTCTCGCCGAGAGGGAGCTTGTACAATCTTTTCGCAAAATCGCACAGACTACTAAAATTCCGATATCGTTGCCGACAACAGAGCTAAAGAAATTTCGCACTGTGAATTCCTTCCTCAAGTATTATATCGGTACATACGCTGAAAGATCTCCGGACGATGATTTGAAGAGACACGCGTTTCTTATCAGGAAACGTATCGTCGACGACATCGGTACGATCAATGAGAATATTCATCTACTTGGTAACGTCTATGAGAACCGAACAATTCACATCAAGTATCTCTTTGATCTTGTATTGCCTGACGACTTACTCGACAACGATGTCATTGAGGCTAAGAGATACCTGGTGAAGAAATTAAATGAATTTGACGTGGTAGAGAAATATCTCAAGGTGCAAAGGTATCAACAGGCGACACCGGCTCAGCTGGCGATGGAGATCACTGGACAGCTGAAGGATATCGATTTCGCCAAGAGCATTGCGATATCTTTACGAATGCATGCGAGATTCTGGCACAGCAATCGCAGGATGGAGAGTCTCGATGAGCTGCTAGAACTGTTTGACGCCTACGAAAATCTACGTCAAGTGCCGTACTACGACGACATGATGCAAAAGATTGACAGCATTAGAAAAAATCTGTGGGATATGAAAGACATTCCCGTTGAGATTCTTTGCAACGCTCCACGAGCTTGTCTGCGAATAGGTCTGCAATCGCTTTTAAATTGCAAATATGTGAATTCTGAAATCAAAGAGCTTATTAAAGATTTCTTTAAATTGAGCGATATGTGCGTGATTCCTCTGTCTGTGACACAAGAGACATCGAGACGTTCAGTGGATATTCCCTTCAAAATATTCAAAAAGCGTTTTTCTATGCAGCTAGCAAACATAAGCGCCATGGTGATGAAAAAAGATAAAATTAAACTGACGACAATTAGCGAAGCTACAACTCGACCTAATATAATTGAAGACTTTGACGAGAGTGAAAGTACAGAAAGTTCTGAATCTGAAGAAACTGCGGAGTCCGATGAAATATCTAACGAATCTACGGAATCCACTGAGGTTTTAATAGAGTCCGAAACATCGTCGGAAGAGAGTACGGAATTTATAAACACGACCACAACGACTACGCTAAGAACAATTGAATTTGTTGAGCCTATTTTGACAATGACGATAATGGATAAAATATCAACGATTCAAGAAGAGACAACTGCGGCCGCAACGAGTCCCACAGCTGTAACAACTATAGCATCACCTAGGACAACTACAGCATCACCTCCGACAACCACAGTATCATCTACGACAACAACAGTATCACCTACGACAACTACAGTATCGTCTACGACAACTACAGTACCACTTACGACAACTACAGTATCGCCTATGACAACTACAGTATCGCCTACGACAACTACAGTATCGCTTACGACAATTAAAGCATCACCTATGACAACTACAGCATCGCCTACGACAACTACAGCATCGCCTACGACAATTAAAGCATCACCTATGACAACTACAGCATCGCCTATGACAACTACAGCATCGTCTACGACAACTACAACATCGCCTACCACTACAATATTACCTATAACAACTACTGCATTGCCCACAACGACTACATTATCCACAACGATTAGTACGATATCAGCAACCACAGAACTGCCAATCTTTAATATAGAAATGGAATTAGAGCATTCGAGGATGACAAATATTAATAATTTGCATGACGACGACGATATTACTCCGACTTCAATATCTTTTACATCTGCTTTGACGAGATCTTGCGAGTCTAACGAATGCTCCAGTGAACAAAGTTCGGAAGAAATTAGCGAAAAAACGCAAGCTTCTACTCTCGAACCTACTCGAACAATATCTCCTGAGTCGTCAACGACTGATCAGGACTTTGCCATCACCGAGACGACAGTAAGTTCAACGACGGAATTGAGCGAAACGCCAGTTACGAAACGTAAGTAAAAGTTTTACGTAGCTCGCAATAATAATATTAGATAAATTTTTATACGTCATATATATCGTTACCGTAAAAAAAATTGCGATTTCTCGTTTTTGACGTTTTTATTCCAATGATATTTCAATTCAAAAATATTTGTTATCGAATTATATATTTATTCACATATACATATATGTATACACGTGCGCATGCATATTAACATATTTGAAACATAGCTATATAAAAAAGAATCTTGAATCTTTTTCTAATATTATGAAATGTAATGCAAGAGATGAAACCATCTTGTTTAGAAGGATGCAGATCCAAAAGTGAAAACATCGAGATGTCCTGTGAAACAAGCTGCGTCTCCGTGGAGGATTGCGATGGAGAGGACAGTGCTCTCAAAGACATCTCTGAAAAAATAGAGAATCACACCTCCAAGTGTTCCAAAGTGCACTGTAAGGAGAGCTCTCCGGAAATCTCTTCGGAATGCGAAACGGAGACTGACAAGAGTTGCGAATGCGTTTCCAAGGAAGAAAAAAGCGCAGAATGTTTGACGTCATGTGTCTCGGACGTGGAAAATTCGTCATGCGAAGAAAGGCAGAATGATTGCTCGAGATGGGAAGTGCCGACGGTCAATATGAATTTCGAGCACACTCGGACACGAGGTATATGCGAGATTCGGGATCCTTATCATCGACGCCAGATGAAACGGTTAGCAAAGATGCGAGCTATCAGCGCCGCCGTTGCAACGTCGGACGCCAATGTTCTCAGGTCAAAAGCATCGCGACATCGAATCGCAAGCAAGAAGCTATACAATCTATTAGCCAAACTATCTGATGCCAAGGATGGAAGGTCCAGAAGGATAACAGAATACTTGTTGAAGAGACCTCTTAGTGGGCTGAACAGAATTGAAGATGCAAATGCAAAACGTCGCAAGCAACAGGAACAAATTTACAGATTGAGAAGGAGGCTGGCAAGGAAACTCAACAGAAAATTGACTGGAAGGACGTCGATGCATCGATCGATGAGTACACCGCTCCATCAGAGTCAGATCGAGAGGATATCCAGCAGAGTCGCAAAATCGATCAACGCGACAGCGCATAAAAAACTGATACAAGATTGAAATCTGTCGATTTAAAATTACGCATTACTTTTACTAATAATATTATATATAGAGCATATTATATTATTATATAAACCATTGGTATCGAGTGTATATTATTACTATTCGCCATGTTGCGTTTATCGAACTTTCCATCCAATTTATTCGATCAGAGATGAAAAATATTAAGGAACGTAACGAGATTCATATTCTTAAAGGAGTAATTATGTTCGAGACAAAAGCGTTTATCAATTTCGATTAAACAATTACTTAATCTGAATATTTTAATACTCGTCTATATATATTTAAAATTTGAAAGCTATTGCGATATTTTTGTGCACTTTACAAAATTATTTCTCCGACTCTTTCTAAAGGCCGTTTTCGACACTTCGGCACTGATCAATTAATCTTAATGAGGTTTTTATCAGTGGTTCAGGCAACGATCTATGATATTATGGACGGTCGAAACGTTTCTTCATCATCAATCATCAACATCTTAAATCAATCGCTAGAAATTTTGATGAGTTTCGTAAATATGCTTAGTGTTTGATAAAGATATATTCAGCCATTAAAGATAACTTGGTAATTGAATATTACATTGAAGATATATAATGCAATAATTTAGTTCGGATATATCAGATATTTACTTATTAGATTGATGAAAAATTAACAAAAAAATTTATAAAAATTGGAAGCACAAATTACAAGGAGAGAAAGAGTAGACAATTTAATGAAAGATATATCTACAATTATTTTTGAATATATTGGATGTTTGTTTCTACTAGATTTAGGCCCTTTTTTTTAGCAAGCATTGAACAAATACTCGTTAAATATATTTTCGCTTCGTGCCGAAGCAACAACGAGGTCCGGCATGAATGTCATAAACGGATAAAGCGGGGCAAACGATAGAACACAATGAGAAGTAAATTTGACATGGCCAGTGCGCGGCGCGTAATCTGTCTTATTAAACGATCCCGCTCGCACGTTGAGCGATTACATTTGAATTTAGTTTACGCTCGAAATAAGCGCCGTGTCGCGCTATCGGCCAATTAATTCTCCATCCCCAGGATACCTTTATGACCACGGCGAATTTGCTTGATTTCATCGAACGCTATTTCACCACGACTTACAAAAGTAATTTTTTTCTCGCAATCGAGATCGCGTGTACCTCTAAATCTTTGCGATCTCGGAATAGCCGGACACGCGACTCTAGAATTATTGCGAAAGAAACTCGGACACTTTCACCTGTCTCACAATCAGCGAGGCAAACACGCGCGCGCGTTTCCAACAAACGTAAATATTTTACCCACGCGGTTCGCATTCGCGGATAGAATGGAACACACCAATATCCGTGAATGTAAATTAAGAGAGCCGTCTGTATAATATTGCTGGAAGAACAGGGGATGTAAACGATTTCGCAAAAAAAATATGAATTGCCGATGGTGAATAATTACTGACGATATATTGTTCTTAGAGGAGAAATAAACCTACCGCAAGGAGAGACGAATTCGAACGAGAGTTTACATCAAACTACTTCTTATAAAATAACTGCAAAGAAGTTATTTTTTATTGAAAAAATTAGGGATTTCTTTTGTCAAAAATTATTATTAGAGAGCCTATATATTCTTATAAAATATTTCACTGCTCTTTTTTAGAGCTTATCGCCTCAATGCCACACACTTATCCTTCGTCGACCTTGTGGCTGCGAGAGAGTATGCGGATGCAAGTATTGATCCGTGATTACGTAGCGCTTGAAATTCTAAGGACCTTGCCTTGGAAAACACGATACGTGCGCAAAAAGAGAAGTCGAGACAAATTGTCGGTATAATCAGTACATGCGCCAGACTGATATTTGAAATATCAGTTTGTTTTGCATAGACAATGCGACCGTCCGATGAAGCGTATTACACATATATAAAAATGCACACACACACACACACACAGATACACACACGCGCGCGCGCGTTGACCTACCGCGAGCTAAATGGAATCGAATGGGATGGAAATCTTAGGGGGACGAAATAATGGAAGCTTTATACCGTCAGGAACCGTTTTATAAAATGTAAATTATTTTGCGTACAAGTATTAATCTACTTTATCATAATTCCTTGAATGCATTATTCATGAATAAACGATCGCATTTTACATATAACGATAGAAATTTTCCGCTGAAGAATTTTATAATTTATGCAAAATTTTATGATGCGTTATGTCGGATAGATTGACGTTTGCGGTCGCTTGGTGGTCACAAATATCTTTAAATAGCTTTAACCAGTTGAAGTTGGTCCATTCCTAAAATACGACTGTCCCGCGTTCAGCAGAGCATGTAAGTTGTTTTTTTATGAATTCATTTGGCATCACATGGTCCTCTATAAATCGCCTTTTGCACGCGCGCGAATTGACTACGCGCGACATATTTGCGGTGCTCATTAACTTCTGCGGCTAACACACTGTGCTACAGCCGGCTCATGTGACCGGCAATTTGTATCGATATACAAATTGCGATTTGCACAGGCGGCAGGATACGTCATTGCGAAATTCCAGAAAGGTAAAACGGATATGATTATTGTAGACGGCGAAGAGTAAATATATCGCGATCACGCGCTGTTGTACGCAAAATCTTTCGCACGCGCGAGAAAATACAATTAAAATACTAGCGAAAATTAACGAAGTATCATTATTCAAATGCGATCATTCCTTTTAATCCGTTTGAATAAAAAAATCGCTCCATTCTCTATCGCGAGAATCTTGACACATATGTATACGCGTCCGCCTACATCTACCTACAAACAGTTAGATTTTCGTTAAAGGGCAAAAACCTACTCCATCATCATTTAAAGATCGGGAGGGGGTCAAGCGTGTCGCGCGGGAGAGTCCCACTGAGACGCCGTTGCTAAGCAGCGGCAGAGATCCCATACAAGCGTGTGCGGGAAATAGAAATAGAGAAGATAGAGAGAGAGAGAGAGAGAGAGAGAGATAGGGAGAAGAGAATGAGAGAGTGAAAAACTGTTGTGACAGAGAAGGAAAAAGAAAAACGATCTCCCGCGCGTTTGGCGCGCGCGCACATTCACCCACTCTCGGCGTCTCGGCTGCCGATCGTGCGGCGATCGGGCGTACTCGGCTGCGGCGATTCGGCGTTCGGCGGTCGGCGAACGACGCGCTCACTTCAGTCTGATTCAGTCCATTACGGTGCGTCGCACAGTACGGACACGCGTGTTTGGTTAGGAACGAGGACGCGCCGTTGTTGCAACGTCGCCGCAGTGTGGAAAGCGCGCACAGGCGGCGAATATAATTGTAACAATTTTCGTTAAACGTGATCTTTCCCTCCCTTGGGAGAAAACCGTCTTGGGCGCACGCATCTCTGACATGCGGCCGGCGATCACGAGCCATTGTTCGCGCCGTTTGACATTCGGGGCAACGGCCAGCCGCGGCGACTCTCCGCAGCCATATCGTGCGAGCGAACGTATCGCGCGCGCGACTCCGGCTTGAATTTACCTGCGAATCGCCGAGAGAGGTGAAGAACGAAGCAGGAGGCTGCACGTCGCGCCGAATCGGAGATATTTTTATGGTGAGTACTTATCGTATACTGTTTTCAACTTAACCGCTTTGCACTCTCGGTGGACTGGCCCATCGGCTCTTTCAAGATGGGATGTCCTGTATAAATCATCTCTCGTTATTATACCGCTATAAAATTTCAATCGAATCTTATCGTTTAAATTTTATCATTTGATCATTTTCTCTAATTCATTTAATATATGTATAATAACCCATGCCCCCACATATTTACTCAATATTTTTTTCATAATAGTGATTTTTTTATATACATAAAATACATACGTATATATATATATATATATATATATATATGTGTGTGTAGTCTGTATATACATTTATTCCAAAACAGAATTCAGAACATATTTATATCTTGCATATCAAGCCATTTTTTTCTCACTATTGAGACGATTATTCTTCTCTAGCTGCTCTGTAAATATGTAAATGCAAACCGCAATGTCATTAGGTGCTAGCTCTTGTTGGCAGGACTTCCCAACGAGTAATATTCTCTCTCTCTTTCCATCTCTCTCTTCCATGTCGCACAAAAATTATCGATAGAGGGAAGTCCCGTTATAATATTAAAAGTATATTTATTAGAGAATTTTTTGGATATATAAAATTTTTTGGATATAAAATCGGCTGTTTTGAATATTTAAAAATGCTGATTTTGTGATATATTGAGATAAAATAGATTTTGAAATAGATAATTATAATTTTCAATTGAATCTGGTGCAAAACTTGTTAATGAATATTTGATATTTACATATAATTGGAAAAAATAGTGACAAAATGTTTCCGAAAAAGATTAAAATTTATATATTCTTTTGTTATGACCGCGCGCACCGCAATTTTTTTTTTGCACGTTATTAATAATTTATATTTATGTCGGTATCATATTTAAATGACATGTTAAAAGTTAACATTTGAACAATCAATTTCCCATTGTAACGCGCTTACAATTAGTATTTAACGCAACGAACCGATTGACGTTTCTCCAGTTATTTTTTTTCTTGATGCGATAATAAAAAACGGAAAGTTCCGTTGGTTAAACCAGTGCCGTTGTGTCTAACAACATCACGTAACATCATTATTTTCGGCAATTTACTTCAAGCGAGTATATTTCAAAATAACACATGATCGACACATGTATATTGATACATGATACATGTATGTATATTTACATTCAAAAATTAGACACAATCGTGATCAAGATCAGCAGAGAAAAAAGAGCAAAAAATTTTAGCGAATTTCTTTTTCGTCATAAATTGATATAATATTCTGTAGTTTATCGTCATCGCGGATGACAGATCGCTATGAATGGATCAAGATCGTAAGGCGGCACGACGTATTGCGCGCGGCTCGCGTTTAGAAAGTTTGAATTTATGCTAACTTACGTAATATATTTCGTTCGAGATCGTAGCTGGCGACCTTTGCCTCGCAATGCCGCTTTCCATATCTGAGTTCTTCATAGAATTTTTATGGTTTTTTTTTGTATCGGGTTTAACCGCAGAAATATCCGCACAATATTATAATTATATATCGCGATTAAAAATTTATGACTAGATTACGCACGAAAGAATATTATTTAATATTTTTATATAAGCACAATTTTTAATAGCAATTCTTAAAATCCATTTTCCCCAACTCGTGATAAATATTTGAAATATTGGTTTGCAAAATTGTTTTAATTGTATTTAAATTATATATATGTATATAAAATAAAACTCACATGTCTCTATAAATCCATGGCCCTAAAAATCATTTTTTCCTTCCATAGATTGGCTCTCTATTAAAATCTTTGACATTATAAATCTCTAGAGTCAGAATAATCGTTCTTTATTAATTCTGAAAATTAGATATATTTTTATTTTATATAAAATTAGATTATATTTTGTTGCGGTGTATATATATATATATATTACATGACGCCAAAAATGTAGTGTAATATTTGGAAATTAATGAAATGATCGAATATTTTATTTTCTTCACCTTATGTAATGGAAAAGAAGAGAGAATTTATAAAATTTAAAATTTTTTTACTTATGGCATATTTATTATTTCCAACGATATTATCACGACCGTGAATTTATGCACTTCTTCATCATGTTTATGTATCATTTCTACTGAAAATGTTTAATTTACCCTCGGACCCACTTGTATATACAGAATGCATGTAGTTATCGACTTTTAGAAATCGATAACGTATAGATATGCGAAACACAGTATTTTCTACAAATCAAATGTAATATTTTTTGATTCCGTAACGCGTATGACGTTTGCATTTAAAGAAGGTGCATGATGATTCACACGGTGCTTTACATGGCGTTTGTTTGTATCCATGTGATGTCATCATCAACGATGTAACCTTTTCCTGCATTCAATCAAGAGATGTCTCATGCTAAATCACGAACTATGTATTTATATATTATGTATTTACATGCGAGCCATCCTATTGAATATCTTAAATTTTATTAACGATTAAACTAATTAAGTTCTTAATGAGCTTAATCACTTGAATTTTAGTTATATAACAAAAATGTCTTTTTGCTCTATGTGTCTTATAAAAGTAATCAATTTTTGGACGGTCGCGTGGATTTGGCATTCTTTACTTTTTAAAAAAAAGTAATTTTTTAATTTGTTTTTATATTAGTTGGTATAATGATAACAATAAAGTCATTAGATTCAAGTCGTTTATTAAGAGAACAGCTCCTTTCTTCTATTGTTTTATTGTCTTACATGCGAGACATACAAAATTATATGAAAGCTAATAACTTACTTATAGACAACAAGCAGAATAAGCAGAAATCGGATCGGTCGCCGATAATCATAGCCGTAAGATAGCACAGGTTTAGAATTCCATCTTCGCTAACCGACTGACGTCGGTCAGGAGTCTCTAAAAAATTTCCAATGTACCGAACATGATCGAAAATGATTGGCAGATATGTTGTTGAATAGCAAGCGAAATTAGACGGTCACGAATCCCAATGGAATAGTACCCTATGCTCTGTTATTTTTGTTACAGACAGTCTTTTAATAGAACATACTTCGTCGATCTGTATATGCGTGAAAATTGATTTCGCGATTTTGTTCCATAACATATACCACAACAAAATATAATCATATAAAAATATATCCAACTTTCGGAATTAATAAATTATAATTAAAATGATTATTCTGACTTTAGATATTTATAACGCCAAAGATTTTAATGGAAAGTCAATCTGTAGAATGAAGAAAAGATTTCTAGAGACATGGATTTATAGACATGTGAACACAGTTTCTTAGCTTAATATAAAAAAGAAATTTGATAAAATTACTGTTGTATCGTATAATTATGGCTGATAGGTAAGAAAGTTGAGAGTAGTGAAAGTGACGTGAAATATAAATTACTCTGTAATGTACTCTTTAATGTACATAATATACATGGGAGTTGCGATTACTCTGGGAATCTATATACATGGGGATTACATTTTACTTTCTGTTTATTCTAATACCTCAATATCGCGTTCTGATCGCACGGACAAGACTCTTGATATGAAATTTCTCCGCAACATGGATCTTTATACAGTTCTGATCTAATTTCCCAGATTTGCGAGTGAATTATCTATTAAGCGGAGCGAGATATGTGATTATCTTTTCGACGTTTGAAAAACACTTCGACGGCGCTCCCCCGTATTACGATTTATCTTTGATTGCATAGGAAATGACGGGAAGCAGTCTGGAAAAGTACCGTTACAACATTTTCTCGTTCGCGATTATCTCGTAGAAAAGCTCGCGCGATTCCCCGCTGTTCGGGTTGGTGCAGTTAGTGTTAATGTGTGATAAAAATCTGACCAGGTCAACAGTGATTCTCATTCGCCTTAACCCAGTTCGCAGAGGCTTGATGGGTGCAGACCGATCTGTGCCATGATTACGGGCGCAAATCATGCCGGTAACGATAACCGGCGCAATGCCAGTCCGTGTCACTGTTGCTGTAACATTGAATGGAATCGCGCGCATTTTGCCCTTATTATTGAAATCGCGAAAATTGATAGACGAATCAATGATTTAAGGATATATTGACTCTTAATCGTAAACTCGTTCGATCGAATATCATAAATTTATTTCAAATATATATATATTTAACAAAGAACACATTATATACATACACATATATTCAGAAAGTCATTAACATACGGATAGTTTGCATATATTTATATTAAATATCACGATTTATTAGAATTATCATTTTTGTTACATTTGCTCTGGATAAGATATTACATCCGCGTGTTTCTAGTTAAATAGTAAATAATATCGCGAAAAAGAAATGCGGAGTTAGTAATACGAGATCGAAAGGCCGCGTTACGTTGGAAGGGGTTACACTGGAAAATCTTAGAAGGAGATGTGTTGCATCGCTGCATCAAGCATTACTCGATATATGCTGATAAGTCGCATAATTTTTCCATGATGCCGCAATATAGTCGTTATATATGATTCGAGCTGAATTAAGGAACTTTCCTTTAGATGACACAAGAGGATCGCGCGAGGCACGATCCCGATAATATAATCGCCACGAGAGAGCAGGTATGTGCATACTCACATACACACATATAACGACCGAATTACGATACGTGACAAAGTCCAAGAATAACGAATATATTCATCTGAAATATGATACACATTATTATAGACTGTCATAATTTTTCATCGGTGACTTTCTTTGTACCGCGCCGAATTCCCCGAATTGTTGCGTTCTCGAACGTATTTCTTAACATTGTTCTGTTAAAACTTTGTCTCGAAGCAGGATGTAGTACTAACTAGGTGAGGAGAGAGAGAGAGAGAGAGAGAGAGTGATATTGAAACATGGAATAGTGTGAAATGTAAACAATGACGTATATCTGTAAATTCAACAACACCCCATCAGGTACTAGGTATCTGTTAGAGATACGCTCTAAAATATACATAAATATCTTTAGCAATCCGCTTAACGGTTTATTTTCTTACGTTGTACTTAACGATCGACAGATAATGGCGAGGTGGAAAATCGGGCAAGGCGTTTATATATTATTAATGTCGTAATATATCACACATAATATTACCACGGTAACGAAAGAATAAATTTGAGCACGCATTGCTCGTATAATTACTTTGGATAAAGATTTTAGAAAGTTTATCAATCGACCAAGCGATATCGATCCGCTTATTAAGTTTCGCTAGGCTAATTGTAACCAGTGATTAATACGACCCATCGTGTTGGCCGCTGCTAAATCGTTCGAGACACGGCTGGGATGGGAATGGCGGGATGTTATAAGCTAGAACACATTGTTGAAGCATTCCACGGCAGATCGTTGGAATTAGCATTCGAATCCATTCTTTATAATGGCTGGACATCAAAGTACGTAACGCGATAAGTGATTGTCTATGTTCACGAGCGTTCAATATTCTACGAACAATTCTGACGTAATAATCGTTCTGAGAGAGAGATCATTTATAACAAGATTATTATTCTTATTAATTAATATCGTCGTTTGAATTATTATTTTAAAGATTATCAGCGATATTTTGATTAAGATTGAAGTATTTTCTCTGGAATTATCTTGATTGATAAAATATTTGAAAAATAGATGAGAAATTAAAGAGAGAGAAAGAAAGAGTCAGAAAAAATCGTTATCGAAAATAATCTATAATAACTTTTCGATATAAGTATGCGATCTTGATTCTTTTTAAATCACTTAAGAGTTATTATTCGCATGATTTTGCAAAATTATCATCATTATTATAAGACTACTAAGTATTTTCACGTTGAAATTATCTTTAGCTATATGAATATACAAAAATAAATGACAGACATCTCAGTCTCGTTATCAAAATTGATCCACGACTTTTTGACGTGTATACATTCAACCTTGATGTGCAGAATCTTTTCGCGCGATATAACACGATTTATATACGTGTCATTACGATTTAACGGGAAAAATTGGCGTGGAATGGTTTACGATCTCTCTTCTACTTAAGAAGTTAATATATAGAGATAATGATCGCGCGCAAAGCAATTAATGCGATTTGAGCTCGCGTCGGATCGATTTCACGCGCGTATCACTGCTTTTTATTCGAATAAATATCTTCGTTTATCGTATTAAACTTCGGCGAAGCGAATCGTGATTTCTTCGCGCAATCCGAAGCATAATTATTCTGGGCGCGCGCTCACTCGACGCACTTTTTCCCCGAAGCTCGCTTATTAATAACACCTCGTGCATTTCGCCACGATGAATTTTAAGGCGTTAAATTGGACGTAGGCGGCGTGTCGAGACAATATTTCAAGATCAGCGATCCGTTGATGGACGCACCAAAAACTGTCATCCTTGATGTCGGCACTGACACGAGACGGATAAGCGGTAGTCGCTAAAGCTCTGACAATGGATTATAAAAATAAGCTATAAAGAGAGTAAAGAGATAAAACACGAAAGAAACATGGAAAACTGTAATGTACAAGGTCCAAGCACAATTCTGTCATATCCTAGTATATCCAGAAATTAATTTGACGTATAAAAATTTTCAACAATTTTTATGGTATATTTGTCCGCACGTGTTTCCAATATTTTCTATCTTAAAATCGTATTTTATTTTCTTTCTCTCTCACAAGAAGACTTTGATGTTGACCGACGACGTAGGTATCGGTGGCGAGTTGCAACACACGCGCGAGTGGCCGCGAGCCAGTGCTCAAGGTGCTAACAAATCTATGAAATGACGCTCCCGGCTCCTGTTCGCCGATATCCACCTTGTGGAATTTGCTAATTGATAGGCTCGTGTAAGCTATAGTTGCGTTACGAAACGCGGAGCGTGTGCATGCATGCGTGCGTGCGTGCGTGCGTGCGCGCCGACGAAAGCTCGAAGGAAGAAGTTATTCGTGTAACGGGAAAATTTAATGTCGTACGTCGCACAAGAAGGGATCACGCATGGGTTTACGCCGCTTATAACAGTAGATGATTGCGTAGTGAGATTGGACATGGGAAATCTTTTTCTTCCTCCGGGAAACGTGAAGCTTGTGAGAAAACAGAGTACGTCCTCTTGAAATATGTTGCATTCTAATTATGCAACGCATACATGTTCTGTGGAAATCAGAGATTTCTTCTGTGCAGTAGAGATATTATTTGCCAGATCAATGATTTTTGCAGCAGTTCACAGTTTATTCGATACTTGTTTTGATATTTAGATAGCGCTACGTAATACTTGACGATTTCCAAGAAATTCTTGCGTCATGCATATGTGATTATATGTTTATCATAATACTCTAATAAGTTGATTAAAATATCTGTGAGAGAGAGAGAGAGAGAGAGATCCTGATATACTTGTAAAAGTTGAGAATACAAAAAGAAAACTAAGGAAATAAAAAATAATAATAAAAAAATAGTCACGAGTCAACGTGAGTTTTCCATGAAAGATACTTTGTTTGCTTAGCGCGAAAACTTTGACTATACTCGATGAAACACAGCCAGAAATGTTTCGCAGATATCCGTGGGTTCCGCGTGCGTCGAAAGCAAACATCGAGTGCGAGAAAGAGAGAAGTTTCAGTGATGTCAGAAGTACCGATGTCGGAAACCCGCATATAACAGCCTGCTGCGCTCGTTCTTACATAGTCCTCTTTGTTCATTACACGCTATATAAAGAGTATTCTAGAGAAAGAGAGAAAGAGAAAGAGAGAGAGAACCAATAAGCACTTTCTCTCACCACTATGACTAACTTATAAAGAAAAGGTCTAAAACTCCAAATTTAACTGTTAAAAAATATTTAAAATGGATATTAAAAAAATATATATAATTTGTTCTTACATAATTTTTTTGTTTGCTACATTCGTTACACAGAAAGTGTCTCCCAGTATTATCATACTTTCTTAACAACTTTCTTAATATCATTAACGTACAGAAAAGTTTGAGGTTTAATGACCGATAATTTTAAAGTATAATAGAAATTTTCAAAAATTTTTTCTAGGAAAAGATTAATTTCAAGTTTGTTAAAGATATAATATTAATTAAGTTTGTTGAAGATATAATAACTGATAGAAATTGCGATAATTTTCGAGTGTCCTGCGGCAATCGAGCATATATATATATATATTGAACAGATAAATCGCTGTGAACACGCGCGCAAATAGACTTTGTAAGGTGTATCATTCAAATCAAATGATATATCACGATCTTACACAGATAAGATATGGAAGATTGATTCCTATTAGTCGTGTATAATTATCGTAATAGGATAATCGACAGGAGTAGCCTTGTAACAATATATGTGGCAGGATTTTTGTGAGTTACTTATAGAATTATTTATGCGATTATCGTGTGGATATTATGCTTATCGGCTATTCAAAACGGCATGACACTTGGAAGATAAAAATTAACGCAAATTTTAGAAACAAAAATGTGCAGAAGAAAGATACATTTTTTACAAGTAATATCAGCAGTAGTAATATCAGCTGCGGATATTTTATTTGATAATGATTGAAAATTTTTATTAATAACAATGATAATTTTATGTCAAAATTTTATTTTTACATCTTGTCTGATAAAAGGAATTTCATTGATTTTTTTCCAAAATCATATATATATTTTCTTTTTTTTAGATTTAGTGGATGTATAATAATTTTGTCTATATATGTGATTCTCCATAAAAAAACATACACGTATAACGGGGAAGAACGACAAACACTGGAGAATAAATAGTACATTTCGTATTCGTCCGAACGAGGAAATGAGATTGTATTCGACGCGAGTCGGGACGATACTCCGGGTTCTCGCGAAGTTTCGTAAATCTTCAACCGGTTTACGGGGGAGAGTGCCTATATGCGTATACGCATTCTCATATCCGCGACGAAAGAAACGACATTCTTTTTTTGTCACTGGTAATATAATTTCAAAGGCAGTAACAAACACACTCCGGGAAGATTCCGCGAGACTCGCGTCATAAAATTTTTTCTCCCCCAACGTAATACGCGGAAGTACAATAGCAGGCCGTAATACGACTTAATAGTAAATAAGGAGTTCGAGGAAAAAAGAAAGAGACGATAGTTTCCACGACCGTAGACGGTGAATTAATTAATTACGAGTGTCGTCGCATAATCGTGATGAGAAAAACGACTGTACTGTAAAAAGCGCGTAGACATCGATTTCTTGTCCGCAAAAGCACGATTAATGTTTCGTTGATGGAATTGATGTTTGAGAAAAAAGGTATGCAATGCAAAGATGCATCTGCATATGATGAATATGCGGTGATATTTTATGATCTTGCGCGCGAATCGTGGCATGAATTAAGAACACTGTTTTATTGTAAACCTTAGTTAGTATCAAGTCTGTTCCGTGCTATATAACACGCATTTTCTACGCTTCTCTATATTTTGTTTTATTATTTTTCTCTCGCTAGTGTGTTTCTTAACTTATCTAATTTCTCAACTATTTAATCGCGTTCAAAGCAATAATCTCATCGTGATATTGCATTGCAATAAGATTGGCTTTATTCGTGCTCGATAAGATACAATATTAACTCGAGGATCACATGCACGATATCGCATATACTGACATTAAAGTTAAGTGTAGATATATTCCCCTTCTATGCTCTCTTCCATAAAATGATTTTAAACATTTCGTCAATAGCGGCATTTCTCAGTCATACGTTGTTTGTTCGTGATATCAATTGTCTTAAACACTTGTTACTTTTAACTGTCTTTGGCTATCGCGTTTGACAATTTTCTCTTCGCGATTTAAATTAATTTCTCATCATCAATCAAAATGATTTTCGCATCCGTAAAAGATTCAATTGGATCATCTTCGTTTTTAGATCGACGCTGAAAATTTTAGTGCGATTACTAACTTCTTAAAAATTCCGCGTAAAAGCAAATATTGCTTTAACGAATTTTATTTATAAATGAGTTTTAATTTATGTGATCGTGAGTAAGAAGTATTCTTTTTAAATCCAACAATTTTTTGTGGAGCCGTGCGAATTGGTGAGGGCCATTCGTTTTCGTGTAATCGCGATTCTTCTACGAGGAGTTTGTTTTCTTAAACGAATTGTATCTTGTAGAGCGAAATAGTGCACATTATATCGGCACATTTATATCTCACTCTGGACGTGCACCTTCTCAACGTGTGTAAAAATTTCAATACATAACTGAACGAGGAGATTTTATCACGCGAATAAAATTTCTACGATACTGTCTTACCCGATGTGCCAAAAATTATATCAAAATAAACGTTATCTTTACTACTACTTAAAATTCTATAAGTAATCCTTTAATTTGAAATTCTTTCAGTGCTATACGTGCATTGTTTCCACGTGTTCTTTGCGTTATCAAATTATCTATTCGTGTGCAATTTTACCTTGAACGAGACGAAGAGTGCATAAATTGCGCCAACATAGTTAATTCTACGATAATGAGGCCTCAGAAATTAAATCCTGGCGGATCGATCGCAGTCTGAAGTTACAATACAATACGGCATCTAGAGAATTCCGGGAAGAGCACCGACACGTTTCTCGATAAAATACTGCTTATCACCGTGACTACGTCTGTCGATTTGCACACACACACACACACATGCACACAGAGAAAGAGAAATTCCCTGTAGATTTATCATCATTATAATTATCGAAGACATTCAATAATTATTCTCGAACAGGGCGTGCATGACGTCGAGAATGGAGATTTAATGGATCCAAAATAAATTTTAATTTTGTTTTAATGTAGCTTCAAATTTAGATTACTTTATGATTTTTGTTTCTGTTTTACATTTCTTTGCTGCTCCTTTATATTTCAATTTTCTGCAATACTTTATTTCGATACATTTAAATCAAATTAATACCACGGGAAAACTTTTGTTGCAATTTATATATGTTTTCAAATTAATTATTTATGTTTTGATCAAGATTAAAAAACATTCTTACCTAAAATTGATTTCAAGTTGCATCTTGCGTGGTCCAGGGTTGCGTGGTCACATGTACGATAAGAAATACTTGGGAAATACTGTTTATCAGGAAACAGAAAGAATAATGCTTCTTGTGTCTGTTTTATCTTCAAGGTTTTCAAGAATGAAACACGAAAACTGATGCGAAGGGAATAGCTGCCATCAGCGCCATGTCACGCCCTTGTGTCGACGAAATCATCATCGGCTGAATTTCACACATCTGGTGAGTTGCTGACCTCCATCTAATTCTTGTTAACCCAATTTTGAATAACCTTCCGGGGTATTAGAAATTGCTGAGATATTTTTCGTCGCTCCTGATAAATCGGTCCTCAGATTATAGCATGATGAAACCATTGCGTAAAAATACAAAACATTTTCGAAACATGTTTAATATTGTATTACTATTATTCATTCTACGAAAACATAGCTCTTTCTAAATGTTGTTTTAAATCTTATCTTATAAATTTATTTCACGGTTAATGGAAAATAAATTAGAGAGAGGAACAATAAATTCTCTATTGCTCTATCATTGCGATACGAATAGGACAGCATTGCTGACGCCGCGTCTGAAAATGCGGAATTGAATCTTATCGGAAACGACAGAGGCGTACACACTTCGACGTCGCCAATTCCCCGATATATATATATA
>NW_021850256.1:503593-504246 GCF_003651465.1 Formica exsecta
TATATATATAGGGAAATTGTATATGTATATATATTATATGTGAGTGTGTATTTTTGTACACCCGCATCGCACGTGGTGCGCATTGTCGACATATCGTGGCTCACGTCAACTCAGCTCACGTGAGTGACATGCCACGCGGAATGACAATGACATCTGCTTCGGATTTACTGCCGGTGGTTTTGTTATCGCGCGCGTATATAATCAGGCGAACAAAATGAGCAACTTTGCGTTTTGTTTAAATTTTCGCGCGCTATTCTTAGCAAGATAAACACAATAGTAGACATTGTCGCGGTTGTTCGCGTGGAAACGATTTCGCGCTTTATCGAGTCATGCGCGCGAAAATAGCGCCGTTATAAGACGTTATAACACGAATACATTACGCAGCAATTTCGCATAATCGGCTCTCATGCCAGCCTTTTATAGCTACAACTTCAACTCTTGATGCTGAATCGGTCACGACTCACGACGAATCATACATCGATGACTGCTTGTCTTCCGACGAAAATAGCGGACGTTATAACACGAATACATTACGCAGCAATTTCGCATAATCGGCTCTCATGCCAGCCTTTTATAGCTACAACTTCAACAACTTCAACTGAATCGGTCACGACTCACGACGAATCATACATCGATGACTGCTTGTCTTCCGA
>NW_021850256.1:504796-571570 GCF_003651465.1 Formica exsecta
GATCGAATGTTAAATTAAATATAAACGAATCAAAAATGAAAAAATTCAATTTACAGTTTTCAAATAAAAGAAAGAAAGATTGTGGCAATTAGAAGATTTAGATACACATATATCATTTAAATTTAAGAAAAACGAATTTATTTATTTAAAAAGCTTTTATATATTAGAAATAAATACAGCCGAAAATTTATATATAGTATATATAAGTTAAAAGTTTTAAAAATAAAGAGGCGTTAATAATGCGCACCAGAATTATAACATTGTATCATGTTATATCGTGCAAAAAAATGTAGTAATGTAAAAAACAAGAGAATGTATCTTTTATGTATTTTCCAATTTTCTTGTAATATCTTACATTTACGAGATGTAAAATTTTTATTCCGAGATATATCGCGACGATTTCGCTCGTGATATTCGACACCGGTCATAAAAAATACATAAGAGGCTGAGTTCCTCTCTTTCATATATTAAGGAATTAGATCTAAAGGATATTGAGGAATAAAATCGAGTTAAAAGATCGAATTACGCATTCATTGCTCAATCCGATTCACATACGAAATGGTTTCTTCGACTCAACTGTTGTTATCGTTCTCTTTATAACATTGCGGGGGGTTTGTTTGTTGCTTTTGGCACGTTCGCGTTGTCGCAAGCGCATGACATGTATGCTACACGATTTTGGGGGGCCGATAATGATTCGACTGTCGGCTCGATTTGCGTCTCATGATCCTTTCTTTAAGCGACACTTTCCACCAAGAGTTTCATTAAACGGAAATAAACGGACTATACGCACGCGTGCAATTCGCATAGATTGATGTCTACGAGATGTGCTGTCTCACTATTTGAATCTTGAACTGCTGCCAAATCTCGCGGCGATCGAGTAAGGATGGTCGCTGCACGCCAGAGTGATGGACAGCCTCTGTTGGCTTCTTTTTCTCTTTCCGTTATTTGTCGCTGAGAAAAAAATTATATTTTTCATCGGATACATAAAGAGATTATTGTACAGACTTTTCTTTTTCCATTGTTCTTTATCGCAAAAGAAAAATAATATATATAAACATATAATAATGTATGTAATAAAATATATATAAATATATATAATAATATATACATATAAATAAATAAATATAAATATATATGATATATAATATATATTATGAGAGATTGATCTTGTTTTATTTAAGCACCTCTCACAAATGTAATTTTTATATAGATAGATTACCATAAAATGATGTAATATAATTTATTGCTGACTAATCGTCGACTACATTTTACGACGTTAAATATTGGCTGCCTTAAATGGGCGGTATAAAATCTGTACAAGAGATTTTCATCCTTTTAATTCTCTTTATGTATATATAATCTGAGTTTTGTGGTATAAATACTAGAAAATTTAAACCCGATGTGATATTAAAAAGATATCTTGACAATAAATCGTATTAAAATTCATGCTGTCTAAATAGGCACTTGAAAAGCGACGAACATTCCGCGCGGATTAAGCGATAAGCGGAGAGATGCGCGTGATAAAGATTATTGACTTAATCGCGGTAGATAATTGAAAAAAAGAGCGGATTGCGATAATATCAATCGAAAAACATTAGTTGACGTCAATTGAAGGTGGTGGTGGGGGAGGGACACTTTATTTTCGAAATGCGTTACATATCTTTACGCTTTCTGTTTGTGCATCCCGTGTGGCGAATAAAAATACGTTTTCGTCGTTGAAAGTTATATTCACGTGCGATGCTACAACTCACTGATTTTTCATTTTAGCCTGTTTTATTATCTATAGAGAAGACATAATTTTATATGCGAAAAAAAGAGAGATAATTAACTATGAAACGTACGTTACACTATATTTATAAAGCGCATTTTTATTACGTTAACCTTAGCTTCTGTTCACGAATCGCGTTTCTCCTTTATTATTTAAATTGGGCTTATTTGTTCAGACAAGTTATTTATATCCGAGTAACAATGTTTGCGAAGACGATCTCTATTTACACACAAAATACAGAGTGCACATTTCTTTTTGTCATGTAAAACACTGTTCCTCGTTCTTTTGAATTCAAATCTCGGTGTGATTTCAATCATACTTTGCGAGTATGCGCGCGCGCGCGAATAATTGAGCATGTGCACGCATATGTATCCATGCACCACATAGATATTTTTACAGCGCAGGAAAATCCGTCTAAAAATATATGTCGATGGGAACTCCTTAGCTTCGTACATTGGGATCGCGCCATTTCCTCGCAACCGTCGTATAAATTGACCCATTTCGAGAACGTAATTCTGCATACAATTCTCTAACATTGTCCAAGAAATAATCTGCGTCGTAATTGAGAAGTTTACGGTACAACGATCTAACATAATTTTCTTAGAATTTGAATAAATGCTGAGTAAATTAATCTCCTCTATTTCCGCAAACTTTTCTAACGCATTCTATATTTAAATAAATCAATGTTTGAGTTAAAAAATACAAGTATTAATCTTAATACTGGCTCAATTAAAATTAATTGATGCGATTCTTTTTAATCACGAAGCAGATTAATCATTGAAAAGTACCATTCTGACGAGAATGCGTTGCGCTATGTTACAGAAATCCCCGTGGTACATTTATTATTTATGAATGGATGGAGCTGCGACGGGGATCGTTGAAGAAGGATCGGTTGCGGATCTGGGAGATTTAGAAAGATGGTGGAACAACCCAGGGATCGCGGCCTGGAGCTTCGTGCTCTTCGGCTGCTTTCTCCTCAACGCGACTCTTCTGCTCGCGTTTCTTGTACGGCCCGGACTACGCACAATTTCTAACAGGTCAGTGTACCGACTGTTTCGTATCGAGTAGGACGCCAGAATGAAAATAACTATTATTTCTTTTTTGTTTTAAAAAGGAATATCAACATCAATTCATTATCACGCAATCAATCACACCACCAACCCCTTGACATTTTTGTCTAACATTTTGCCTTATATTTTTGTTTTTTAAATATTACCTCTTTATTTAATATCTTAATATCAGAAAAAAATGGGCGGTAACTCTGAATCATTCTATGTACTGCTTATTTTTCAGAAAAAGGATACATGTAGATATATAACGCCATTGACGTATATAGTTGCAAAATTACCATCGTGTTATCACCGATAAGCGTCAATCATGCAAACAACGTCAATCTATGTATGAAACGTTTTCGAAATTTGTTAACGCGATTCATTGACGTATGCTACATATATAATCTTTTACAGATATTATCTTTTTCGCGGACAGTGTAAAAACCGCAAAATACAAAAAAGACACGAGCGTTACGAGTCTCATGATACTTCGCAGTGTCGGTCGTGCCAAAAACCGGAAATAAAACACACGCGTAAGATGATTGGTGCAATAATATATTTAGCCGTCGTCAGATTCGCGTAATACTCGTTGAGTTGCCACGCCGATAAATAATATGCCGTACATTTATTTCACGCGTGTTGCGTTCATGCTAAGGTTAATAACCCCACAAATGCATTGATAGCGACAGCGTTTGCATTTTTTCCCAGAGAATTAATAATCGACAGTCTTAAAGTTTAGTCTCTGCTATAAATAAAATGAAATAACGATAACGTAACATTGCATCTAAAAAAAGGTTTCAAGTTTGTCATACGAATGACATATCTGTGAATCAATACATGTAAAATTTAAAAGCACTCTGATAAAAATTCCGAATTATTTTCCAATTATTGATTATAAATAAGAATTCAAAAATTACGAAATATCGCATATCTCCAAGTTATTAGAATTGTCACATCGTATCAAAATATGATTGCTTAAAAATGATTGAAGTCCAATTTCTGTATCGGTTGCAGGAAATATTATTTTCGTTCGCGTTAACGCGTCTTACGTATTCTTCTGTGAAATGTACAGATATATAGTGCGTGTATGTACTTTGCATCACGCTCGTAAATAAAATCGCGTTTGAAGTGTCGTTTCTATAGATTGCATCTCGCATTTCTTGTGAGACATCGCCAGTCTAAATATTCCAGTTTACGATTTTGGCATGTCGCTGAGGATGTACGATGTAATGCGGAAAGAAGGAAGTAAATAAGTACATTTCTTCGCGTAATTTTCATTGGAAATTAATCATCACGCTCAAATAACTCACAAAGTTTATATTTGTGGACAATTTAAAAAAATAACCACGTACGAAAATAAACGTAAGAAGATGACAGACGTATTTGAACTATGTATATTTGTGGCATATACTTATACGCTGTATGTATGCGCGCGTGTGTGTGTGTGTGGTATATTTATTTACGTATAAATAAAATTTATGATTATATAAAAATTTATAATTGTGTATAATTATGAATAATTTGTTGAAATTTATTTGGATGGTGATTCGAGTAACTTCGATGAAAAACCAAACACATACTGTTCATATTAGTAAGATGTATTAATATAGTTCTGCACTACACGAGGATTGGATCTATCATTGTTATTACGTAGATTTCCACCTGCTAAGCCAGGAAATCAATCATACGTACTTAATACCTACCAAATTTTGGCAACTACCGCAACGAGTATAATAATAAACCTTCGTATTTCGAGAGTGTTTTATTGCTATTAACAGCGTACTAAAAACTAACAGTTTGTATTACTGTCGTAAAGAAGGAAATTTATTCATCATATTATCGTATTGTATCGAGATTTTACAAAATAACGCAAACAATGTTTTGGAGCTATAATTAGATCAAAGTAATTTTTGTCGTTCATTTGGCGGAATAGTTGAGCGAATCTGTCTGTCAATGTGTTGACAGCATAAACATGTGAAACGAAACACTACGAGTTCTTTAAATGTCACTGCACTTTCTCAGGATAATAAATACTTTAAGTTGGCAGAAATCGCAAACATAATTTGTCCGCGAAGAATAAAAACGTCAGACAATTCAATAATTTATACACGCTTGTATATTTCTTATATACTAGTGTGTAACTCGTAATTAAAAATACAGCAAAGACACGAATATGACGTGAATGTAATTTGTGCAAGAAATAACGCTCTTTTTTTCTTTTTTATATCTTATAGCTTTATATTTCTTTTATCTCACGTCGCTTTTTGTCAATGTGTTATATATTAATATATCGCTCTATGACATATTAAATTATAATGATTCAAAATTGGTACATGTAAAATAAGATACATAGCAATAACATGTTTTTCCTCTCCCCTTTTTATTTCTCATCTTTTCCTGCTTTTTATCTCATTTTCTGTAATTATATTTTAATAAAAATTCTTTATATATCCGTGCAATATTGTAATAAACTGTTATTACTCATTTAGTTTAATTTAAAAGGTTTACGTTTCTATTCAATATCTAGATAAGACAATCGCAAAGGCATCGAACACTATCAATATTTGATTGAAGGAAATGGCCTGTTTTATCTCGATTTCAGATTCGTGATGAACCTAACCATCTCGAATTTGCTGACGTGTGCCATGCTGAATCCGCTGCTAATGATGGACGGGCCGGTACAAGGTAACACGTTGACAATATCTACGTCGATGCCGGACGACGCCACGTCGCCGTTCGGCTCGACGTCAACGTCAACGTCAACATCGACGTCCACATCGGTCGCCAGCAATATTTGCGCGATATCAGAAGGCGCGACCGCGCTTGTCACCACATCATCAGTACTTTCGGTTCTACTGATCGCCATTGATCAGTATTTCGCTGTGGTGGACCCGCTGCGTTACCGTGCTCGGGTCGACAAGCTCAAATCGGCCGTGCTGATCGTCTCCGTCTGGCTGATCTCGGCGGGATTCGGCCTGGTTGCTGCTTTGAACCCCAACCCGCGTAGTCTGTGGTTGTCCTGCACGACGACGGTATTGTTAGATAATTCGTCCTTCCGCGAATACATTGCGCCGAACATTTCCGCGATAGCGGAGGCACCGATCGACCCCGCGTTTACATTCTTCGGCAACGAGACGAGTGAGGAGATTGACGACACGACGCCGATGCTTTTAAAGACGATCGAATCGATCAAAATTGATCGCAGCATCGGCCTCCTCGAGAACTCCACCGTGACCTTCCTTACCCTGACCAACGATTCTGTCACTTACGGGCTCATTTACGCGATCATACACAGCGTATTTGCGTATCTATTCCCGTTCGTCGGGGTCTGCTGGATCTACATCAGCATCTACTCGGCCGCGCATCGGAATTCCGAGAGAACTCGCAGGACTGGTTCGCGACCGATCCTGTCATCGGCCAGCTTCTGCGAAGATCCGTATGCGAGACCGCAGCATCAATCCGCTGACACGTTTCCGGAAGAGTTCCGCAGAATACCCAAAATTTCGAGTCTCTCGTCCATCGATGAGACTAGCGAGACCGCGCATTCGGCGGCCAATCAGACGTCGCGTCGAAGATCGTTCTCGTCATCCTCGGACACTGCGCCATCAGGATCAAACGACGAGAAGACATCGTCAGGAATTGTTTTCACGGTCGGCATGCAACCAGTGGAAGTCTCGTCTCCGCGCGAAGAAAACGATAATAATCTGATAGAAGCGGCAGATCTCGATAACGATCGCGGTGTTTCGACTTATGAAAATCTTGTTAGAAAAAAATTTAGTAATATGGAAGCGAATCGCAGGCGGAAATCATCACACGATCTAACAGACGAGATCGGAGAGTCTTCCGAATGGATCGCCGGAGATTCCAGCGGATCTGAATCCGAGGATGATCGACATTATAGTTACTTTGACTCCTTGGAAGTTCCTAGTGCAACTCGCAAGACAGCGGATGAAAGATCTTCCGATTATCTCTTGTCATTCGCTACATGCGAGACGACGAAAGAGCCGTGTGAAAACACGGAAACTTCCAGACAGGATTCCCTCGAGAGGACGACTCGTCCTGTTGAAGAAGCAGAGAATTCTGTCACTGTTAAAAACGCAGAACGGGAACAGGTTCAAAATGAGATCTCGAATTTTAATAGTAATCCGGAGAACAAGAGATCTAGACGACCGAGTCGCCGTTTGTCGAAATCCGGCATTTTTGAAGTTAACGGGGAACCGCACGCGATTGAGCGTAAAAACGCGGACAACAACCTGGAACCCTCGTCTTGCCTCCTGGCGCCGATCGTGACAATCACGCCGGCGCCCGGGAAACCGGGTCTGCAGCGGGCGGCCAGTGTTCGCAGCACTAGCAGTTACATTAACTGTATCAAGCACAGGATCAGTAACGGCTCCTTGTTCAAATATCGCGAGGAGACTCGGGCGGCCAGGATCAGCGCGCTGGTGATCGTCATGGGTTTGATCTGCTGGTCGCCGTACGTGCTGTTAAGTGTCATAAAGAATCTACCGCAGTACTCGGACTTCGAGTTTCCGCACGAATACGACGTGCTCGCTCTCAGCTTCTTGATCTTGGCCGCTTATGCGAGCCCTTTGCTCTTCGGTTATCGGTCTAAACGGGTGAAGCGAGAATTGCGCAAGTTCTTTTGCTTCCATCGCGAATTATCGTACAAAAACAATCGCAGCCTGATGGCGAAGAAGGTGCTGAAACGCCGGCACAGCAGCACTTTAAGCCATTTGGAGATGGATCATCGGTATAACATCTTCAATTGCGTTTACGGTAAAAATAAGTGGCCCAAAGAGAAGGTACAATTTGTGCAGGTGCCAGATACCGCCCTCGCGGTGGAGACTTGCAGAAGTAGCTTCTCCAGCGGCGCCAGTACACAGATCTCCAGCACGTCCACGGAGGAGTGTTGAATCGCGATGGATTTCGCGAAGTTGTGTGTCGAAATCGCGAGAGAATTAGTTCCTTTAAATATGATTATGTGTGAAAAGAGATACGAATGGTGTGAGAGGCAGCGTAAATTATTCCTGCGTTTATATATCGGTCGTCTTCGAGCGATCGAGACAATAACGAAATAAATGACGTGGCCGAATGAGAGAATAACTTGTGTGTATGTTTTGATATGCGAATCGGCATACTTTCACGAGTTCGTCATAGTTCTTAGGTGTTCCAGAGATAGATCGTTCTTTATTTTCGAATATATGAATAGTGCCGAATGACGTTCTCGTTGCGTGCATCTTGCATCCTGAAGTCATGTAAATCGTTCTTTTTCCGACGACTCTCTTTCTCACTTTTACGAAATTCGATCTTGCAAAATAAAAGTGCAATCGATCGTCGTTGAAGCAGTTTGTTTTGAAAACATCGCGAATTTGAAAACTCTCGGCGAGAGACCTCGTCATAAAGTAACTGAATAATACGCATCGGCATCACCTTGCACCGCAATCAAAATAAACGGTTCGTTGCATTGTTTCGAGCTTTGGCGTACGGCGCGATGACCGTTCGACGAAGAGAGCATCCGTATTAGTATTCAGAGCATTATTGTCGTCGGGTATTAGCCAGCTCGAGAAGTATTAGAGTTCGCCGAACCCGAGAAGGAGGCTTTAGTCTTTACGCTTATTTACGTACTGCATTCACGTACTTCCTTCTCCTGCGTTTGTAGCATCGTTTGGTGCACGCAGGTAGATCAATCGGTGCAGCAATGTACACTTTTGAGCGACTATTTATTCAAATGCGTCGTATGCGCTTGTATTGTACGACTCTATGTAGATATGTACACAGTATTTCATGACAAAATTCTCGTCGAAGACACCGCTCCTCTAATTATTATTTTTGTACATTACGAATATATATATATATACATATATACTCATTTATATTTATATTAAATAATTTGTACATATAGAGAGAAAAGGACGGCGAATCTCACCACTGCTAGTTTGTATCCTCTACGTAGAATTACTCGTATCCTGTGTGTGTAAAACTTCATCAGTGTGTACAAGTGGTCTGTAGTAATGTATGATATATTATCATTACCGTTTGGTATTATCCGTCATGGTGAACTCAACACAGGCTGTCTATAACATGTGATAACACGAAACCAATCGCAACTTAATATTAATTAATTTATGTGACTTTCTCAATAAAATATTTTTTGCGAGAGGCAATCGATATGGGGTGAGTCTGTGCATATGTATATGTATGAACTATTTTTCGCGATACCTAAACCAATCCGTTTCCTAATAGATGTTTAAAACGCGTAAATTGTAATTACTTTAATTCTCTTTACAGATTTTTCTTTTTGTGGAAGTTCCAAATTATTACACTTTTATTACAAATATCTACTTTAAAAGCACAAAACGCACCTTGAAGATTGTCGAAATTTACCCAGCTTTTTGTAAAATTCTTTATCTTACGTAATAATTCGCGCCGTATGTTCACGAGCATTTTGCAACGCATTAAACTTAAACAAAACAGAATTTTTAATTATCGCAGCTGTTATTTGGTAAATTGCGCGCTTGCACAATTTCATAAGTCTCAATTCGACGCGAGGAACTTTAACCTATCAACGATCGACGAAAAACGCAAAAGAAAATATCACACTTATGTTTGATATTTTTTTTATCATAAAAGAATTTATATTTATCGATATTTCTCCTTGCGCTTTTCTTGAAAATGATTTTTGATTAATGTTAATGGGTTATTGCCGTTATCATTATAAGCTACGCGAAATGTATTTAGCTTACACATGGCTACTATTTACAGCTTATTCTGTAGAGCAACGGCTCTTCATGGCTCATAACCGAGAATGTTCATAGATCGGCGGTCGTGCCGGAAACCGCGGTAACTCCAATGTTGATAATTGGCCATCGTCGTTAGTAAATGTGCTATTGTCGTATGCCGGCGAAGCGGTCTTTTCCACCTCCGTGTCCACTTTTCTCTCCACCTCCGCAGAACCGTCCATTAGGAACATAGTAAGGAAGAACATAATAGAACCTACGAACAAAGTATCATGAGACCGTCGTTTGACCTTCCGTAACCAAAAAGAATCATGATAGAAGTTTCATTATTTCTTGTAATTATTTTCATTTAGATATATGTTAAAAATGTATGATAATCATTAAAATTATAATTAGGATATACGATAATGATGATAATATATATATATATATATATATATAAATTATCAACGATTAATTTTGCAAAAGTCTCTCAATTTTTTTTACAAAGCTTTTATAAAGATCTTAATGACACACAAATGATGACGAAGACGAATGATTATACGGGACAATGAGAAATAATTTCCAATTCTATTACTTACTGATGCCGTAGGCGCCAGCATAATAAATGTATAATGATTCTCGGAAACCAATGGCCATTCTGGTGGGTTCGACGAGTATCGGTAAGTTTCCGCCGATGTTATTCATGACGAATAAAAAAACGCCAACGGTGGTGGATCGCAGATTTAAAGGAACGATCTCCACCACGATGGCGAAGAGTATTCCAAACCACATTTCGGCTGCAAGCAAAATGACAAGATCATTGAACTTGGAGATAATCACTAAATATATATATATATATATATATATATTTGCGATGTAGTATAAAATATATATCACTATTTAATTAATTATTAAATTATATAGATTTTCTTTGAACGATTTTAGAATTCTTAATTTCATATTTAACATCGCGTCTTACCGAAGAAATAAGAGATTCCCAGTGTGATCATAGCCCAAAGAGGATTAAAGTATACCGAACCGAATGCGAATGGTGTCGCGATTATCTGACTAATTGCCAAACAAGCAACGCGTGATCGAATTCCCATTTTCGCCACAAACTTGTCGCTAACTATCCCGCCGACCACGACACCGATGCTGCCGATGACGATCGTGACGGCGAAAAGCCACCAACCGAGATCGTAATCCGGGAAATAATCCCTGTAGTATAGATCACAATTGTAAGCGAAGCACAAGCCACCTAAAAAAGAAGTAAGAGAGTTCCCGATTTAATAATATTTGTGTAAAGGGATACGCGTAATTGGAAAAAGATTGTGATATAGATAGCAAATGTGTGTGAATTATTGAATTGAAGAGAATCGACTCGTTTCCTTATTTAAATCAATGAGACTCGAATATAGATTTTAATTATCGTAAAAAGAGATTAGAAAAAAAGAGTGTGTGCCACATCGAGGCGAATTCGCTGGTTTAGTGCAAACTCATAGACGCTTGTACCCTCGATATGTATCTCAATCCTTTTGCGTCAAGGTATTGCCCTTTACCGCAATGTCTGATGCTGGCGGCGAGGCATAAGAGAATAATGCGCGGTTGCAGTAGCGCTTTCCAAATCGATACTTGCTTCCCGTCATTGGCTTCCTCGCCGATCGTCTTCCTCTCCGGCTCGGTGAGCGTCAGACCGGTGAGAACGGCGATGATTAAACCGATCACGCCGGCACCGTAATAACATGCTCTCCAGCCCTGCCGATTGACGATTTATCCCGATTACGTTAATTTTTAATTGCACATCTCGCAATCAGTTAAAGCAGTATTTAATTTATAGCGTTATTAACTATGTCCTCGTATTCTCTCGCGTCGTCAGTGTTTAATTCTAAATCATAGTTACTTGTTATACATACAATCATTGTCGAAGAGAGAAAGAGAGAGAGAGAGAGAGAGAGAAATATATATATATTCCACCGGTACTATTATTAAAGCCACTTCAAATACAATCTGATTCATTATGTCCTTCATTCATACACATGCTTTCCTTCCGCACGGAAATTATTTCGAAATGTGTATCGAGCAATTATCCGTTTGAACATACCGACTTTGGAAATCACAAAGCAAACAAAAAGAGAAAAAGACACAAAAGAGACAATTGAAATTGACTCACCAGATCCCAGGCGTTTAGATTGGGCACATAGCGACCGACCGGAAAGGCGATGCCGTAACCACCGTAAATGCCCCAATTAAAAATGGACATGACAAGGCCTCGTTGCTCTTCCTCGAACCAGTCGGACAGAAGACCAGTGGCCATTGGATTGCATCCTGCTTCCCTGCATTATTCGTTCGGGCTTTATTAATACGCAGCGATCCTCTATTGTCGCTCGCGAATGAACGAACGAAACCGGAAGCGGAAGTGCCATTATTACTAGGACTTACCCCGCCGCCAGGACCATTCGTAGAATGAGAAGCTGCCAGTATTCCTTCACCGCTCCGCTCAGGAAGATCGCGGCACTGAATATCAGAGTGCAAACCGTCAGCAGCCTCACTCTGGAAACACGATCGATGCAATACTCGTGGGTTATATAAATTATTAATTGATTTTGTTAATTACCTGTTATATCTATCCGCCGCAATACCCAAGATAATACCGACGATCGTGTAGATCGCGATGAAGCTAGGCCCCGCCAGGATTTGATAGTCCAGACCGAGGCCATTGTAATTCCATTCGCAGTAATGAGATCCGTTCAATTCCAGGGACTCGCAGCTGCGGAACAAAGAACGCGTTATACGAGGACCGAGCGAAAGTGCAACATGATGACGAATACGATAAATTGCTGCGCGCTTGCGGGAGGGAGGCTTTCGATCTGCTTGATTGATGCCCGTTGAATTACCGTACAAATGGAAATTAGAGATGGAGATGGAAAATTTTTTTTTTTTCTATTGGGAATCGCGGATTATTCGTGGCACTTAGCAGTTTTTCCGAAATGTGGACGACGAGTCAATTAATCTTAATGCAATGTCGTATGTCCTCTCGAAACGGTATCTTGTTTTATTATCAATGCGTGACTTAGCGGTATCAAGCCGGTGAATTAATCACAATCACTCACAAGGAAGTCGATTTGTCAGAGGAGGAAATACTGACCACTAATTACGCTTACTGTTACATACGATTCCTGTTTTCAGCTGGGATTTCTAGAGCGCATAGCTGGCACTAACAATAAGTAGACTTACTAAGTGGAATTGTCCGCAATTTCGCATTGCACCGGAAGGTCGACTACCCATAGCGTCGTCGAATTAAATTGGCAGGAAATATCGCCGTAATGCAGGTCCTCGGCGATTTCTTTGGTCGTTACACCTTTCCGAAAAAATTAGTTACCGTTCGTAAAACTAGAAATGCATTGAGAACCGCGCATAATATATAATACACGGGAAAATAAAAAGAAGAGAAATAAAACATTAAAATTCACTGATGATAAAGATGTCTAAAGAATAGAGAATATCAATGGAGGACTTACCTATTATAAAATGACCCAATTCTGCTAGGACATAACCGATCGACAATATAGCCAACGCATAAGGCTTGTAAAGAAACGCCAATTTTTGCATTACTGAACAAAATATTCTTGCTTGATCTGGAAAAAAGAACGTATAACTAAACAGAATCTTATCTTACTTGTGTAGCAAGAGGATTATATAATTAACATGCGATGAGAATTATAGTTGTCGCATTTGTTGGCGGATATATCAACCGTCGCGCAATCAACTGCGAGCTTTGTATTATTATTCAAAAGGATTGCGGATAATGCGCATGTAATAAATTGCTATGAATTTAATTACAAAATATCTAAGTAGCGTCTTTGAATATGTACGAAGAAATTCTTGTGATTTTTCTTACAAATTAATTTGATTAATATTTATATCGATTAATCTGATTGAAGTTAATGATTTCTAAAATCGTTCTCTTGGCATGTCAGTTTTAATCCAATTTTTTTTTTTTTTAAAGAAAAAAAATGATACGACTTACGTAGGTTTTTCCGCGGACATTCATCGTTTAGCGGTGACTCGTGTCATTCATGAATATGAACAATGACGATTGCGCGAATGAGTGCGTTCATCACTGAAACGAGATGATGAGATCGCGAATCGCGATTGGAAATTACGACGGGAAAACTATTGTTACGAAACTACCTTTATTATTCATGATTAATTGACAGTAGTATTTTAATTTCAATAGCCAGCTAATAATAATTATACCGATCGATATAGTATCAAACGTCCAAGGTAATTTACATAAAATGCCATTAATTTACATAAAAATGGTGTGCTGCATATCGTGCTTAAAAGTAAGCAAGTGACGTGAATGCGATCCACGTTCTAACCCAGGACAGATCGAAAAACAATGAAAAACGATCTAATTAGTTACAAATGTTGTACACATTTCGTCTAAAAATCGCTGTTTTAGGATCGCATAGAAAAATGTGTCAATATAAAATTCGCTGCAAAATTATAATTACAAGAAATAAGGAAGTAATATATATGTTAAGAATTTTATCCTCTGCATATCCTCAGATATTATGCAATTTTGTCGTCACAGATTTATGTTTTTACATTATCGTAATATATCACGGAAAGGTTACTAGGTTTAGATTAAAGAATCGATACGATTAGCAAGATAGATGACTAGTGAAGTTGGAAAATAATGCATTACTTGTAACGCCGTTATTGTTATAGTTATTTTTCTTTAACGGTAAAAATAATGGCGTTACAAATGTCTCTAATAGAAAGAATGATTTTGATACATTTTTTCATTAACGAGTAACAAATTCAACAGTTACTTTTATTGTTACTTTTCGAACCTATGCGGCGTGATTTCCGCAAAGAAACACACATGAGTATTAAATATTTTTTTAAAATTAAGTAATTTTGACAAAATATGTAACAACATATATTTTTAATTTTATATGTTTTTTTTTTAGTTGATTTTGTAATAGCTGTAAGTCTTTTTCGAGTAGAGTCACACATTGCCCCATACCATCATATTCTCTCTACTCGTTGACATATCCTTTCTAGACGCGTACACATCATGAAAAACAGTAACGAAAATTGCAACGATTCGTTATTATTTCTATAATGATGACGGTAACAAATTACTTTTCAAAATTGGTTACGAGTGATGATAACGAATTATTCTTTAGCAAAAAGAACAGTAATGATGATGAGTTACTAAAGTAACTTTCCCAATTTTGGATGACAGCATATTTTCGCACGTGCCACGACTGACACGTGATAATTTGCGCAATAGAATGCGAAATTGTGCGCTTGTTTTCATCATGATTTTATACGATATCATGTTTCATCGCACGCGTGAGTATCATCTTCGGGAAAGGAGAACTCATCATTATGATTATGATAACGAACGGATAAAAAAAGCTCACATACACATATTATTGTACACGCGCGAGAAGTTAAGACGCGAGTCTTACGCCGTATATATGTACGGCCAGATCACCTTGAACCAAAATCATTGAAATGGAACGAAAATTGTCATTTGAATATTATTAGTATCATTCAGTTTGTTAGAATAGCGACTCACCACTTTAATTTGCAAACGAGAAAAACGTCCCCTTAAAATTAATCATATTTTAAGATCAATCACATTTATATATATTAATTTAAATCTTATATAATATATAATTTTTTTATTTTCATAATGTTTATTTTATCTTATACTTTGTTTGATATATACATATATCAATTTGATTTATTTGGATTTATAAAAAATATGCAATGCGCGTAAAAATGAGGCAAAGATGAAGCTGACGGGGCTAATAGGCAATCACAATCTATGAAGACCGTTACGCTTCATCTGATAAAACGGTGGATATCAAAGGAAGATAATGGTATTTTTGAAGAAATGATAATGAGATCGATAAAGGAATCATGATTGTTCGAATAACATGAACATCTCAAATTAGTACGAATATTTCAATATCGACAAGAAATGCAATTATGTATAGATACACAATGGAATGGATCCACAGAGGAATTCCTTCACATTCCTATTAGCTACATCAATTAGTTGGTAATTGATATCGAGATGTGAACTTGGCAATGAGGTATAATGCTGTAATAATCATAAGATGTTACATGACAGTAAATTTTCGTTTCAATAACATTTTATCAACGTCAAAATGCACCCGATGCATGGAAGCGATGCAAATGCAATGTAATTCAATCCGCTGTAATTACACGCGCGAATAGTGCACTGATACAATCAGAGATATGCACGCGAAGCATAGTTATTTGCTATAGTTAACAACCGATGTCTGCGTATGTCTGACGACTAATAGCTAATCTATTTGTTCGATTATAGTGTAGTTGAAAAACGTAAGAGATAAGATTTGTATGCAAGTTTTTCATTATGGCAATGCGTGAATCGCCAGAGAGTATCTCGGGTGAGCCGGAAATTCTTAGATGGGAGAAACATAAGATTGAGATTTATGTATAATGTAAAAATCCTTGGTCGCGGTCGCGCATGATAGATGGATAAACGCATAAATAAAATTGCAATGAGTGGGTGTGCATGTACTACGTAAAATTATACGTTGTATCTTTTCGCGGCATCTTCGCCGCATTTGATTCGCAGAATAAAGCTGATGTTATAAAAATATCGTCGTAAGCGAGGATTCTGCATCGTATGCGGCAATGATATTTCGTCGGATAACAGCAGAAAAAAAAATAACCGTCTCAATTATGTTTTACTATATATTTATTCGTGTCTTTAGAAGAATAACGGGAAGATTGATGATATATAACTCTGTACTTTATATAATGCAGCGTGTGTTATGTGGATTGGGAATTTCTAAATATTATTCATCAATTTACGCGGATGTTGACGCACGATGTTTTATATGATTGTTTATTCTCTTCTTTTTAATTGTAGCTCGCGGTTTGTACAAATAATCCATTCGATGTGCTCGACCCACAGCAATCTTACAAAGCGTTTCTTTTTTACTTTCTTTAACTCGATAAACAGCACGGCGTGTAATACAATTAATCTTCATTGCGCGAAATCATCGCATTACCGCATTATTGCACAGCAGATACATGCGTATCCGCGCGTTAATCTTTATAACTCTGTCATGGAGCAGATAACGAACTCGTGTGTAACAGGTTTCTCCAAGCAATACTCGCGCGATCATGAAAATTTTTACTAATAATTCCAACGCGACAATTGCACTAATTGTAGAACATATTCTTTTTGAAAACTTTGATTAGTTTTTGTAATTAAAAATCCTTTGAGGTCTTTGAGTGAATCGGAATTGCCACACATCTATAATCTGGATTTTTGAAGTATCCTTCACTTTACTCGTAATTTGCGAAAAGTCTCATTGGTTGCGTTTTTTTATGCAAATTATAAAATAATAAAAATAATATAAAAGTATAAATATACGAAAATATAAAGTTAAAGTAATCGAAACTTAGCATCTATTAATTTAAGACTTTGATCAGAAGCTTAGCTATTTTGGATGTTTGTTATTACAAAGTAGAGAGTTGAGTGATGGAAATAGAGGCATCGTAAAACGCATATTTAAGACGAACTTTAATTACGTTCCTTTAAGGCTACTTCAGAGATTATACAGTAAAATTGTGCAAGAGCGGAAAAAGACGAAGAAACATATCACGTTGCTGTCAAAGCTGTAATTTCCGAGATCAAATATATCGCGTCTTATATCTTATTACGCAAAAGTGTCATTTGTTCATGTTACATCAACGCCGATTAAAAGGGAAGTACTTAATGATCGGAAAAATCGTTTCGCAACATCAATATAACGACGAGCAGAACGAACGGGCGCGTCGAAAAACTGTTCATTTTTAATAAGCGATTGCATAAACGCACATTCTTAGAAATATGGAGATTATAGATAGAATCTAGCAATTAGGAATCTAGCAATTCTGTTTTACAGTTATAAGTAAACACAATCACAATTTTTCTTCGAAAGACTCCACAAAATATCGACGTGTCCTCATATAACGTGAATTACTTCGCTTAAAAAAATTTACAATAAAAAATTCGTTCATATAATGATTTATTCGTACAGATTAATATTGCAAGGTATATATCGTATTATGCACTGTGCGTTCATGCGTTGCTAAGAATTATCATAAGGACAAAAAAAAGGAGTAGATCAAGGAAAAACGGTGCATCCTAGTCGAATAACATGCGATAAAACGTGCAAAAATACGCGAACGATGAATAGCGAATTACACGAGATAATAAAATTATAAATTATATGAATACGTATATATACATATATATATATTCGCGTAGATTATGACGATTAAAATATAAATACGTATTCATATATATATTCATATTCAAATTAGATATCTGTAAAGATATTTTAATTATCTCCGTTTACTGACAATCGACAAACTGATGTTATCATTTATATCGAGAAACGTAATCTGTTTGCGAATCTTAAAGCTCTTATACAATGATCTTCGTGAATGTATATATTTTTACAGTAACAGTTTACTCTCGGCTCTCCCTTTCGATATATTATTTATACATTGTCCAGAGAGCACCCCCCTTCCTTCTCCCCTACCCCTGTTCTTCTCCCCGATCGATCGATTAAAAGCCACCTGCCGTCTCGCTTTTCCCGAGGGGAGCTTTTCGTATTTTCCAGCCGATTGGATTTAATGATTCTTTTCAGCGTTGCTCGAGAGAGATTCCGCAGGGCGACGAACACCGTTGTGCTTATACAGGGTGTTCCACGAAGCGTGCATCATATTACGAGAACGCTCTTACAAGCCTAGAGATGACCTTTCTTCGGTGAAAGTTTGATCGAGTAATGAAAAATATATATTTGCTATTACAGCGATGCGAAAGTTTTATATATTTGAGCGATATTGTTTCTTAATATCATATTCAAATTTTCGCTTTCATTTTATAGATATATAGGATAAATTTAATTGCACAAAATAATTATATATCTCTTTTTTTTTATATAAATAAGAGCAGTACAAATGATTTCGTAAACATACAGATCGCAATACCTGGCGAGATACGATAATAGGAAAAATTGGCCATGAAAATGAACAGACAGTATAGTTTTACGTCGATGAATAAGCTATGTCAACTAATAAGCTATTTATGGCGTATCAGATCATCTCACGACTAATAAACATATATTACATAAATCCATTAAGTTATCCATGAGTAAATCCACGAATTCATTCCGCATATTGGCTAACTCATAACTGCACATATAGTAAATACAAGTATTGTAAATACGAGCGTATAAATACACGTGTCATGGATGCAAACGACGCGAATGAATGCGAATTTACGTGTTGTATACTTATTATCCGTGATTATTTTATCAGTTGCGAATAATTTATTGATTATTAGCGTCCGCCCGTCGTTATTGCATCTCTCAAATATTTACGAGACTATTTTACTCTGTCCAATTTGAGCATACATTTATTGTACGCAATCAAAGATTTTATATTATCTACCTATTTGCAAGATTGCGAGATTGAAGTTAAGACAATAGAAATATGGCCACAAAAGAGTTATTAAAATAATTAATAGTGATTTCGCGTGTAATGAGAGATCGCATCACGATCGACCGCGACGTCAAGTTCGCGTCATTCGCATCGTTCGAAACGGATGCGAGAGATTTTAATTAGAGCTTTGTGCGCTAACAAGTTGAAGGCTGAACGAACGTTATGGGCGTAGATCGTGCGTTGGCATCCTGGATTGGACGCGGATCTAACGAGCCTCTATCGTGAGTTATGAGTCCCGCAAATAGCACGGAACAGCGCGGCGTATGCAATAATGATCGCGCTCGCATAAATTAATTAATTGCGCAATCGAGAACATCGAGTAAAAAAAATCCATCGCGATCGCGCGATTCGTTTGTATCGCATGCGATCAACTCGAAAAGTTGATTCAACATTTGAATTCGTGAGCTGCCAATTAGGGTAATCTTCGTGTTCGTCAAGTTTCTCGTGTTTTTACGCGTGTGCTATTAATAATTGAGTTTCATATTTGCATGCGTATGCGGATCTAGATTTTTGCACGTGTCGATTCTTTTACTTATGCCGAGTTTTATAAATAGCGCAAAACAAGGAGACAGCCGCGCGAACACGATTCTTACACGGTCGTATACATATTGTATATTACATACCGTTGTATTACGTATACCTGGAATTTTTTATGTATTGTCTTTCATTCGCACGTGTATTCAATACTTTCACTACGTGCCTTTTTTTCGCATTCAGTGTCACTCGTGCAAAATTTAGTTCCTACGAATGTTATACGACATTACGCTTTAATTACTGTCTTTCTTCCAGCTAATTTAATTTTTCTTTAGCGAGAAATATATGTATACATATATATATATATCAAGTTTCAATATTTAATATTCTGTTAGAGAGTAAGTTTTGATAAATTAAAGTAGAATTAATTAAAAAATATGAAGCTGGGAAAAGAAGTTAAAATACATAGAATAGAAGAAAAAAATTTTTAATCTTTCATATATATATATATATATTTTTTTACAAATGCCTCGCATATTTTTATCCCAACAAATTTTTTACTTGTCTCTTTCGACAAATGATAACGCGAAAAGTATATAAAGAGCTTATTTGTTCTTTTTATTATCTATCGTTAAGAAAAGCTTAGCGAGTAATTTGCTCTTCTGGGCTTCGTGTAAAAATCTCGAAAATTAACAGGACTGCGAAAGAGTACTCACACGTATCCTTTGACAAAATCCGTGAGATCAAGATCCCCAAATTCCAGAAAGGATCAGGAAGAATCCGCGCTCGCAATCAGTGTTGGACCGGCCGCGCAAGAATCCGATGATAAGGGAACCGGAGGAGGAGAAAGGAAGTAAGATGAGAAAACACGAGAGAGAAACGGAACGTTCTCGTGGATCGATCCCTCCGTGTACGGAGGGTGGAGCGTTAAATGAGGCGCGAGTCGGTAACCAAGCTTCATTTATAAGAAAGTGTCCAAGGATCTTCCTTCTGTCAGTAGCAGCCGCGAGCTGGAGGAAGGGATACGAGACAGGATTACGGACTTTGCGATGCGTGTATGGAAAAACTATACTTCTCCATGGTGGGAGATCACCACTACTACGGGAATACTCGCGAACTTCGATTTTCAAGGTCGCGTCGTGACTTGACCGCTTGCACTTCGCTTCATTATATCATCGCGTTTGAAATAACAGAGAACGAAGAGAAGAGAAGCGGGGAGAGGCTTACGACGTTTCGCCACGGAAACAAAGAAGTCCTTCGAATCACGCGCGTTGGTAATCCAGCGGAAGGCATAGAGAGATATCATGGGCTTTATCTCGAATAATTACTATATAGCCGTATTTAGACACATTTGTGAGAGTAGATGGACTTATTATTTATTCGAAAGATAATTATTAATACCTTATAGAGAATCTGGGCAACATTCAACATATTGATCCTTTTCTCTTGTAATTTTATATCAAACGTGTGAAAAACTGTTCAACAGTAGCTGGCTAATTAGTACTTACCAATTCTTGGGAAGTACTAATCTCTGTCAAGTGTGGTAGAGCACAATGAGCAGTCTAGGGTGATTGACCTCATAACTCGAAGAGTGGCTCACATCTACGTATATACCTACGTGACACATGATTGTATATAACATTGACATACTTCCCCGTGCTTCTCATGTGTCATGGTTCTTAAGTACGCGGCAATACAATAGTAAAGACAGTTCGACGTTTCTTCTTGAGGGGCAGGAGCAGGACATACACTATTAGTCGCGATCGCTAATCGGAGAACGTGATCTTTGGGGGAGGGAGGTTAAATGAAACTAATCGCATACCACGATTATTCATCGTGCCGCTCCTTCGATGCGTATCTTGGTACGCATATTCGAGATGTAAGAGATCTCGTTTCTGTAAAATATAAATTACATTTGTTTAATACATTTCAAATATTTTGATTTTATTGATTTTAGCTGCGTTACATTATTGCAAAATAGCGGTTATTATTTGAATCTGGGCAAAAATATAGAAGTCAAAATACGAGTTAATACTGTCATAAATCTGTGCGCTTTTTGTAGGCGTGCCTGTCTCGTACTCATTCACTATATCTGCGACTGGATCTCTTAATTTATATGTATACATATATATATATATCAAGTTTCAATATTTAATATTCTGTTAGAGAGTAAGTTTTGATAAATTAAAGTAGAATTAATTAAAAAATATGAAGCTGGGAAAAGAAAGTTAAAGTTAATAAATTAAAGAAAGTTAAAGTTAATAAATTAAAGTAGAATTAATTAAAAAATATGAAGCTGGGAAAAGAAAGTCAAAATACGAGTTAATACTGTCATAAATCTGTGCGCTTTTTGTAGGCGTGCCTGTCTCGTACTCATTCACTATATCTGCGACTGGATCTCTTAATTTCGAGATTGTAGGATGTCTAACCGGATACAGCAGGACAAAATTATTCTGTCGAACGAAATGTAGCGGAAGCTTAGGATTATTATGTTAAATTTAGAAAGTTTGCTCGCAGTAATAATTGGATTAAATTTTATTTAATTATTCCTACTTCTTTGCTATATTTTAAAAAATAGTGCATATTTTCTCCTGTCCCTTTCTTTCTCTCTTTCTCACTGATTTAATTAACTTTATACCCTGCCGATACCGCATTTAAGCGTTTCACGCTCGATTCTCCTCCGCTATCGAACGTGTCAGCCACATGTGACAAGTGCAACAATCGATGTTACCGTCAACGATAGAACTCGCGACATAATTGAAAGATGCATGCGGTGCGTGTATACCAGTGGAAGGTCGTTTGATTCGCGAGCAAAACCTTCGTTCCCGCAAAAGTGTGGGTCATTAGTGGCTGGGAGATACTGATTATGGATCTAATATCGTCCACAAGCGACCCCGACCTGATTTTTAACGAGCGATAGAAAATTTTGATACCAATTAATTCGAAATCATTTTGTTTCACGAATGAAACACGTGAATTATCGTTTAATCCGCTCTCCGTTTATGTTTATATAACACAAATCTTTTTTTTAATTTTAATGAGTTTATTTTAATCTCTCTTTGCATCTTTTATAATTGTAAATTTTATGTTAGACATAATTATAAATGTAATCAGTGATTATATTATTTAAGAAGAAATATACGTGAAACATAACAAACGTACGCTAATAAATGATATCGTTGCAAAAGATCGGTTCGGCAAACCCTTCGACTAATCTCGTAACGATCGACTAATATCGATCCCGATAATTGACCGATTAAGATTCCCGCGACAGAATCTTTCGCATGCCAGAGTGAGATTGAAAGGAAATTCGCACTCGGGAGAGATTTGTGAGGCAATTAAAGGAGCGCGCCTTCAGTACGCACTCTCGTTGTTATCGACCATCAGGAGAAGAGGCCGAGCCGAGCTGGCTCGAGCAGAACCGAGCGACACCGAATTGCGGACGCAGAGTCAAGCCGCTCCGTGAGTCGTCCCTTCGTCGGCCCAGGACCTAGATCCCGTCCTGCAAACGCGCGGATCGGGATTTCGGACTACTTGTCGATCGCAATCTCGAGTGAGCGAGCGAACGCGAGATATCTCGCGTCTTTCGCTCGCGTCTTTAAAACGGACGCGAAGAACTCGGAAGAAAGAATCAGTCTTACGGACTAGCACCGTGTTTACATTTCCCGATGGGAAATACCAGGATCTCCCGACGTTCATAGAAATAGAGGAATCTTAATTAGATGCGCTTGTGAAACGGAATATCTCGCTCGGTGATCGATCTTATGTCAGTGCCCTGACGTATCCTTCGCATTTCGTGACTCGATCGTGCCCTTTATACTTTTTGCGATTCATCGTGTCAATGTTCCGCGTGTTAATAATGGCCCCCAGAGTGTTATCTACGGATCCGCGCGTTGATACATGGCGATCAGCTTGTGTGTGAGACGCGTTAATTCTTATCTCGACTTCGTCTCTTTCAATGATTGTCGGCATCTCGCAGATGATGCATTAGGTCCGTCGAACTTAATTGTTCGAGGGCGACATCGCGTCGTTCATAATTTTAATTCGATTTTGATTCTAAACGCAGTGACGACCCGTCATTTTTATACCAAGCGCGCGATCGTTGACGTTTCGCTTCGAGCTTAACTTTAATTAAATCTAAAGTGACGCGCGAACTCACGTGGGATGCAAGTATTCGTGACGACTTCCCTCTTGAGTTGCTAACATTTTGCGAGTGTCACGAGTGCAAATATTTAATGTCGCGTGTCATCGACTCTTGTATTTGATTTAAGCGTCCAAGAGGCGACGTGCGAAATTCGTACTGCGAATGTCGATGGCAAAGTTTGTTATCGCTATGAAAACGACGAGCGGTTTCTCGAGCGACGATCATGAACCGTGACGATCCACAGCGTGACAACTGGCTAAGTTTTGGCAGCTTCTCGTCAACAGAAATCATGGCAAATGTCGAACGGCCGCACAGCAGCGTGAACGCGAAAACGTAAGCTTCGCTCTTCTTTACGACTTTTTTTTTTCTCTATTACCACCCCGCTACAGTTCTTTCGGTTTGCAAGACTTAAATTCGTCTTTCTGACGATCTGCAACGTCCTCCGTCTAAATATACAATTCGGGCTTACGTACAATAAACTGCTTCATCATTCCGTTGTCTTTGATTCACTCTCTGACAGTCGCGTTATATTACCGTCATGTGTAAAAACGTAGCGTGAAAAAATAAATCCCGCTTCGCACGCGGTTCTATTCTCTTCTATTAGGCAGTTTGTATCGAAATAATTGTATTCCGATTGAAACGTGAATAGAGATAAAATTAATTTTTCAACGGGATACGATACTATATATGTATAAATATAGACTTCTTAATTTTACAAATTATATTGGCAATGTTAACTTTTTAAATTATTTCTCTCTCTCTCTCTCTGTCTCTCTTTCTCAGGATAAAATCAATTAAAATTGATTACCAATTAATTTGAAAGTAAAATTTCGTCATTTATTTCTTTTTTATTGACTCTAGCGAGTGTTCAACAGGGCTTTGTTAGAAAAAGAGAGAGATGAGGGATTTACAATATTTTTTTTTTCATTCTCAATCATTGTACCTCGTTACTCGAGTCCGGCGGCGCAAACCTACGTAATTATCGGCAGCTTTAATGTTACGTGGGCCGACACGAGAATAATAGTCAAGGTCAGGAGCGCGGACAGTGCTGAAAAACGAAATATCGATTGCGCACCGTGTCGCATCGGCCGCATTTTCCCCTGTGACGCACGTCGTTGCAACGCCGCGAGATGCATCCAGCATCCACGCAGCGGATATCTCACACGGAATCCAACTGTAACGCGCTACCGCCACAGGTCTTCGAATCTTCCAGAGACGGCGTAGAGCCAGGGAGCGAGAGAGACGATCAATTGATATTGACGAACAATTAGGTTGTTTACATTTCTCCCTCAGTGGGATTTCAAACTTTTCATTTTATATCCAATTATTTTTTCAATTATTTTTACCGTCACATTCTCGAACTGGAACGTTAATGCGATCATTTTGAAATTGTTCTCATTAGATTTTATTATCGCTACGATAGATCTAACGATGTATAGATCTGCTCGTTGCTTTTATCTTTATTTCTTTCTTCTTTTCGATCTCGGGTCCTCCGCAGATTCCCCGATATCATTAGTTAGATATACGCCGCTAGATATAATTTTACACGTGGAAACTGGTTCACCTTCGATTGACTGACTACACCCATATAGCTTCGATTTTTTTCGATAGATCTCCACACCAATTTGCCATCGTCGAATCGCACGCGACACGCACGTTGACGTTATGAAAGATAAAAAAACGAGATTGGATGTATGAGAGATTCATGATCGAGAGAAGCAAAAAGTTAGCCATGAATCGCTTGAGTCGCAGAGCCGATGTTACTTTCAGCTTGAAAACATTTACTCTCCGAAAATTCCTCTCGCTAACCGAACTACTCGATGGGTTCCAATGAATGCTCACTCGAATGTTTTGTTCTTTAAAAAGAGACATTTGCAAGTGCTGTTCTCGAGTATACATAAATGCCTCGTAATTCTTCTGGCTCCTTGTTGCGGTGTATCACAATCTGAAACATTTCAATAGACGCGAAAATTATGATTGTTTTAATCCAGAAATGAACGAGAGACATGTCAAGTAGCAGTGATCATCTTATCAGACATTCTAATCGTAGTTTAAAAATCTCGTTATGATAAATAAAAGATTTGGCTTGTGATTTTATTTGATATAAAAAAGCTTTCCAATTATTGAAACTAGTCTAGAGATCTAATGCTACAAATTAGAATATAAATGTAATCGTTTCTCATTTTTGATCCGATCGTCTGATAATAAGGATTGCGCATGTTCCCTAGAAGGTGTGTATTGCGAAGCAGGTGTTTGTTGAATTGCAATCTCGGATTACATAAGCAGATAATTATCGTATTCTCGGCGAGCACATATCGCTATTGATCTCCTATGTTTTTTTCTCTCTCTCTCTCTCTCTCTCTCTCGATCGAATTAAAATCGTGAATGCCACAATCACCGAGCTGTTTTACGCCCCGTGAATTTGCATCTGTTTGCATTTCCGGTTTTAACCGCCGATTGCCGATCACCGCCTATTGTACGAAACTGTTCGACGAAGTGACATCCAAGGCCTCATACTGTGTGGCTCATTTATTTATAGTTACACTAACGGCTCGCTCACTCAGCAAGTTCTCGTTCAAGGTTGCGCAGGTGACCGCTAGAATTTTTATCTTCCGTTTTTTTTCTCCGTCTCGTAATTAGTCCGAGAATCGTCACAATTATGCAAGACGCGCGGCGATCTTGTAGCAATTCCTTTACTTAACGGTGCACATCGCGATCCTTCATCAGACCTCGAGTGCGTTTGTCAAAGAGATGGATAATTGCAATTTCGGAAAATTCTGGGTATATGTATACGTCAAAATGTATCGAGAGTTTCTCACTCACGTACTGCTTTGTTCTTTTCGAAGCTCCAGATTTAAAACTTTATAGAAGATGAAATATATTTTTATCCAGCTTGCAAGAGTATTTTAAATTGCGAAATTTTTAGGTATATATATATAGAGTGTCGCAGACCTACCGCACCACCTGCTAATGGCAGAGTCTTCAGATCATTTGGAGACAATTTTTTTTCAGCGAAAATGTCAAGGCATCAATAATTTCCGTGTTATAACCGATTAAAAAAGGAGGGCTTTTTGCAAACTAAAAACTTTATAGAGAATTAAAACTATATACTTTAGTTAATTTCAAAAAGAGTTTACTTTAATAGAGAAAGAGAATTATAATTTAAGGCTTAATTACAAAGATATATGATGGAAAAAATTGGGAACTTGCAAAAAATAATGACCTCTCTTGCTAAAGAAAAATCATTTCTAAATGATCTGATAATGAAATTTACTTGATAGATATGAGATTTTAACATACAAAATTGAATTTGTATATATAAAAAAAGATAATCACGTTACGCTTTGTACAAAGTCTGTTGCTTCCGGTTTAGATGACCAACTCGCAGATGGAAAAAATGATCATGACGGTGGTCACTCGATCGTAATGAGATCGAGCGAAGGACCTGATCGCGCGTGAGGAGGTACCATACGAATAAGCGACAACGGCGGAAACGGGTGGAAACGATGGGGTCCTTGCCGAATCTTCATGAGCTGTCCAAGGAGAAGCTGGAGAGCCCGGTGTACAAACCGGCGCCGATCGGCGGTCTTGGTCCAGTGCGATTGCCGCCGCAGCCTCCGCCGTTGGCGCACTCGCATAAACGCGCGAGAAGCAGCGGACATCATCATTCTACCCTGGGCGATAATGATGCCATGCTGGAGGTACCGATAATCCATCAATAAATTCGATTTAATCAAAATGTATACGAAATCATAATTTCTGAAGATATATTAGATATATCGGATATTTTTCAATGTGTTCTAAAGATTCAACTTAAATCTGACCGCCCACGTCTAGCACAAACCTATTCTATAAACATTCTATAAATATCCTTCAATGGGGAATGAATATTTGAATATTCTAATAAAGTAAAAAAGAAAACGATCTATGAATCTGCATAGAAAAATGAGACTGTTCTAAATACAATGTTCTAAGCAGATTTATAAATTCTTTTAACACGAGAATATTCTACAAAGATTCATAGATAATTCTATAAGAATATCCTCAAAATAATATATTTGACGCTAAATAGAATAGCCAAAGAATATATTGCGCTATCTGGGCGTGATTATTGAGATTCTAAAATCCTCCAGTTTAAATCTAGATCTATAAATTCAGATTCGCATCAAGAATCGAAGAAAAAACGCGCGACTTAGCATAATGAGTATTCCGCGAGTGTTTTACCGTTTCTAATTTTCATCGCGTTATTATTAATTGCTACCTTATCGCGCTTTGTTTTTAAGTATTGCCGATCGCGCCGAGTCACGCTCGCGGAAAATTTCTGTTCCCGTTAATCTTCCGGCTCGTCTCTCATTTTGCAGCACATGGCGGCATACTCGCCGATCTCCTGCCGGTCCACGCGCACATCGGCGCTGTCGTGGCGACGTCGCGATTCCATGAACTCGTCGGCGGGCGCGTCGTCGGTGCGCCGGCTGATCGCGGCGGTCCGGGCGACCCCGGCCGGGCCCCGGCCGCCGCGTAAGGCCGTGTTACGGCACATCGCGGCCCTACTGCTCGGCCACGCGAGCTGCTCGGCCGCCACGCTGCCCATCTTCCCGTTGCAGGCGGGCCTGGGCGCGTTCGAGCCGCATCTGGGCCCGGTGCTTCTGGCGCAGCTCTACATGATGGCAGCCGCCACCAGCTGCTTCGCCCCCATCGTCGTGCAACGGCTCGGCACGAATCTCGCCATCACCGCGAACCACGTGGTCACCGCGATCTTCGTCGGCGTGCATTTGTATCCTAAATGGTACGATACCTATGATCCTGATACGAGACGCCGTTTGCATCTTTCGAGTTTTAAGAATTTCAATTCTCTTATTCATTATTCCTATTGCGATTGCAAATATTCTATTTAATTAAGTTTCTTTTTGTGAAATAATCTTATTTCATCAAAAATTTGATTTTAATTATTATCGCGAAATCCATTTATATCGTATTGCGTTGGATATTGATATCCTATAATTCCTTAAGAGAGAAAACGAATCTAAACGAAGTAAGCTACGACGCGAATTATTAAAATATAAGTATATACATATATACACGTTCTCTTTGGCATTTTAGGTATATACTCGCACCTAGCTACGCGATGCTAGGTTGCTGCGCCAGCTCGAGCTTTTTAGCGAGGACGTCGCACGTCAACGTATCCGCGAGTAGTCTGGCGATGGTCTGCGTCGACCCTGAAGATCCGGATGAGACGCGACGCGAGTGCCTATTGAGAAGGCTCAACCGGGGAATCAAACTGGCCGAAGATATTGGTCTCGCAATCGGTATTTTCAATATTTCCTTTAATCTCATTGTCAGTTAACTCCCCCTCTCCCCTCCATAGAGTATACATATATGTTATTAGTAAACTTTTTAAAATCTACTGAGGGATTATATAATTACAAATATTTTAATTAATTTTGTCCAAATAAGTCATTGAATTTTATTTATGTTTTTAATATATATCTATATTAATTATATGAATAATATCATTATTTTTCTGTAACAAATAATATCGTCGAAATGTATAAAAATTACTCCCTTTTTTTCTATGATTTCAGGTTGCCTCATCGCCGCGGTCCTCGTCAGGCTAACGGATCCGCTACTGTCTAGTATAATAAACAGCGACATAGGGGATGTCTGCGGAGCTGAGTACTGTTCGGAGGAGATGTACTTCTACAACGAATCGCTCTACGTGCCGACGATCGCCCCAGGCACGTCGAGGGTGCTCGTCAGTATTTGGCTCGGTCTGGCAGTGCTCGGCTTAGGCATATCCTGCGCGTTTCTCGATTCGAGGATGCAAGAGCCTCAGGCGAACAACGATCGCACCAGCGTCAAGGATATCCTCAAGTCCGTTAAATGCGCTTTTCAGGATCCGAAGCTTCAGCTCGCGGCGCCGCTCACGCTCTTCATCGGACTGGAACAAGGTTTCATCTACGCCGATTTTATGGAGGTAAACGAAACGATTCACGGCTCAATTACGAAATTTTACATTTGCTTCATTCGATATTAATTATAATATATAAATATCACACTCGATGGCTTCCCTAAATTTTATTTAATATAACTCGGGGAATAAGTAATCGAAATTAAAGAAAATGTTAATCTATTTATAATATTTTATATTATTTTTGGAGTTCTACTTTATTCAGAAAAAAAAATTATGAGAAAAAATTCTCTTTTTCTCCCTTCCAGACATATATAAAGTCCCACAGAGTTTCCTCTTTCGTGACTTATCGCTTGAAGAAATATTTTACGAGCTCAAATATACGACACAAGTGATTTTTTGTAAAAATTTCGTTAAACTATTTATAAAAAAAATTAGTATTATATATATTGGTATTGTATATTTTCTTCTTAATATTAAATGGCTATAATTAGCATTGTCTTTTGTATAGGCGTATGTGGTATGCACCTCAGGCGACGCCGGCACGGTCACTTTAAACTTTCTGAGTTTAGCTCTGTTACAAGCTCTCGCCGCCGTGACACTCTCGATGCTGTTGAGACAGATTAAAAGGTACTATGTTGTGGGTAAGTGATTTCTCTAATGCATTACATTCAATAACAAGCGCAGGGTCGGATTAAAATATTATTTATAATAACATATACAACTGAATGGTTTTAGAACATTTTAGGGTTGAAGACGTGAATCAATATGTAAGATACGTAAATAGATAAGATAAATGCTACAGGTTTAATACAGCAAAAAAATAAAAAAGGAAAAATCAAGTTAATTTATAATTACATGTAGAGATATATAAAAGAATAGAAGAATTATTATTCTTTGATCCGACCCTGTTAATTCAGATTAATCGCGCTTTGGAAACAGGGGAGACCTTGCTTTTTTATGATTTCAGTCGTAGGTTTCGCCTTCCACGCTTGTCTCTTGCTTGTCTTGCTCACTTGGAGACCGACGGGAGACGACCCAGCCCTCTTCCACGTCATATCAGCTGCCTGGGGAGTTTGTAATTCCATTTGGGAGACTTTGATATATAGTAAGTATCTTGAATTTTGATTTTCATCGTACGAATGTCGGACTGTTTTGTACGATATTCGCAAGTTAGGTCGATGGGTCTTAGAAACTTCGGACCCAAGTTGCGATTATGCCAGATCGCATACAAGAGTTTCGGAAGTGATTTCCAAGCTCCGCTTCGTCAGCCGCGGGTGTATCTTGTCAAGAGGCGGCGCCGTTCGCCAGTTGTTCACACACGATGAATTGCGCGTGTGCGTTCAAGCATATCGAGTAAACAAACTGGGACGATTCGTCTTTATATCCGCGAGAAATGGTAAAAGCGTAGAGGGAAAAAGAGAGAGTACCAAAAATAACGCAGTTTAATTTAAAACTCTCTCTCTCTCTTTCTCTCCCTCTCCTTAAAACATAATAAATTAAATATTTACCTGTGCCAGATTATATTGGTAAGCCGAAAGAGACAGAATAAACGCGCAAAAATACCTGTCATGCGAAAACGAGAACTTTCTCAAGACGCGGATGCAAGGCAAGCGTAAAGGGAGACTTGAATCTTTGACATTTCAGCGCTGGTGATGGGCCTCTACCCGAACGCGTGGCAGGGACCGCTGTCGACGTCGCTCTTTTGGCGTTGGCTCGGACTGACCCTCGCGCTCAGCCTCCACGGCGCGGTGTGCACCCGTTATCGCGTCCTGGGCCTCGCCGCGACCCTGGTCCTCGCGGTGGTACCGCATCTCTGGCTGGAGAGCCGTCTAGCGCGCCGCGGAAAAACGCTGGCACCCTTATGACCGGGCGACTCGACGGCGAGCGAACGTGGGTCCACCAGCGTCGAGACGGCGACGGCGACCGACGTCAGACACCGGGGGGACTGAGAACGAGCCGTTCCATCCAGCACCGCGACGAGATCCTGGACGGGGATCGTGTCGGGTAGACGCGGTAGCCACAGAAGCAGCAGCCTGATGACTCAGTTGCAGGAGCATCAAACGAAGCAAGTCGGCGGCAGCGGTGGCGGCGGCAGCATCGGTGGCGGTGGCAGTGGCGGTGGCGGTGTGACGATCAAGACCAAGACGCGACGCAGGGCGAATAGCGTCGCGTTTGCCTGCCGCACCGATTACGGCCTGCCCGACGACAGCGACGATGATCTGCCGAAAAATCCGCTGCTCCTCGTCGCGGAACCGGAACGTCGCAGGAGCGCCATCGACAGCACCGAAGGAGCGAAGGAACGCGACCGCGCCAAGATCTTTACGCTCTCGTAAGGAAAAGGTCTTTTTCCCACGGACGTGAGACTTCGCTTCTGAAGCTTCTATCGTCGGGCCGTGTAATAGCTGTAGTCGACGTGCGGTGTTCTAGTGCTAGTGCGATGCGCTGGATAACGTGTCGAGAAAGAGCTCGGAGAGCTTTCCAACCGTAATCGTCTTTCAACCGATCTCAAAAGATTCAAAGAACAAGAGCCGCTTTTCATCCTCTATACAAGAGAAATTCCTTTTAACTTGGGTCCAAGTTTATGGTCCAAGATTCGAATTAATCGTGAAAACACGTAATTCACACAATCGATACACCGATATCCAGCGCATCTCGTGCGAGCACAGAATATTGCAGCTATTGCAGTGTCCTATTTAATACTCGACTCGGAAAAGAGGGAGGGAGAGAGAGAGAGAGTTGTTAGATGCTTTAAAGCTCTCTCCAGGCGCATTTAAGCTGCGATTAATAAGGATAGCTCTTCAAAAGCTGGATGGAACGGCTGTGTATACGGACATTATATACATACACATGTGTATATATATATATATATACATATATACACGCTTTTTCCCGCTACGGTGCGATCGATGCACATGACTGAATAGCGGGGAAACGACACGCATACATACATATGTATGTACATAAATCTACATATATCGTATTCTAGTATCGAGCATACCGTTTTGTATCACTCGAACGAATCGCCGTTTGACGTAACGAAACGTCAAGATGTACCTGATGTCTTTCAAGCCAAGCTACATAAAATATAAACGGAATCGCTTCGCGCGAGACACCCGATATATAATATATATACCTCCCTATTTATCGTAGATGCTCGTATACGAGCCTTACGGGCGTATCGATTTTTTTGAGTAAACGACTCTTGTCATTTTATATACCGATCGTACTCGAAATAATACGCAAAGTGACGGAGCTGACTCGCGATCGCCAACAAAATCGAGTGCGAATCGGCATCTACAGTGAATCCAAGCGCTGTTAACGATTTAAATATCATGACAATTCAGATAAGATTTTTTATGATAATAATTCATCGACGCTAGTCACGTACGGGAGAATTTCCCTTTCTTAAAGAATAACGAGGGGGCGACTTCCGATATATAATTCTTTGCAAATAAGAAAAGCGAAGGTGTATACTGTAATTTCCGCGCCTCGTCGCGGAATAATCGCTATGTTTGAAATCCGTTTAGGAATTTTTCCCCGATCGTGTGTAATGATGATGATGGTCGTCTCCCGGTTGCAAACGTTAATTGACGTTTGTTTTGTTACGGATCTTAGACTAAGCAAGCGAAACTGTAATCGCATAAAGTTTAAGAAAGATTAATAAGTGTTATCTCGTTTAATGTTACACGTGTAGGCGGATCGAGCGATAAATTAGGACGAGATTGAGGCAACATATCATCGACGTACAACATTGTCTAACGGAAACGGAGCCTGGTTTCCATCTGCCTACTCTCAACAGGGACATACATATATTGTTTGTACAACAAGCCGTACCGTAGAGCATGAGCACTCGGTGAAAACGCGTTAACGGGGATAATTTTTCGCACGTCATAAAAAAAAATAAACAAGTTTTAAAACCTCTTAATATTATTGTGAAAATAATCTGTAAATTTTACTTTCAATGCACATTTCCTGTTATTTCATAACTCGCGTGTTGTTTGCATTTTTATTATTAAATAAAATTTACGCAAACAATAATTATGTTTGAGAGAGAGCTAAGGATGCAATATTTCATTTAATTATATATATATATAAGATTAATAATTGAATCGATTGTAAAATATCATTTAATTATATGCGAAAATATTTCCGGAACAAAAATTGCTTCCGCCAGTGCAATCTTATCCCAATTAACGGTACAGTTTGTTATGCGCCTCATACGTGTTTTCCAATGTTCGAATTAATTACGCTTGAACGAGAATAGGGATCGCAGAACGATGATGAGATAAAAAAATGTGTCGCAGTCTCGTAAAAGAAAAGAAAAACTGCTAGGACACAAAGACGCTCGCAGACTCTTTAATTACTCAGCAATAAACTTGCTCATACACTTCCGGTTCATCGAGGATCGCGGCCGATTGTCCGCGGAATAAAAAGAAAAGAAAAAGGAATGCGAAAAACGTTCAATGTCCTAGTGAAAACACCGAATAAGGAATATATCGTCAGTGGCATTGGGGAAAGGCATATATTATCTGTATATTTCATGAAATAATAAATATTATCTTATTTTATATATCTCTTGTGACCGACGCTTTAATTCAGTTTCATGTGCAATGCACAAAATTGCCATTCCGAAAAAAAGGAACGATTCTGGCCTACCTATAAACATTTCCAAGAAGAAAAGCGAACACTCTCGACTGTTCCTCCAATTGTGGAGAAGCGATACGCATTCTTTTTTATTTTTTTCTTTATATTTAATACTTGGAATTACTTTCATCGTAGAGATCGTTGATATTCATTTGTTTTTGTACTTCAAAATAATATCAACAGTTAATTGCGTGGACCTCGAGATTTGTGGCAGATTTTTCCGATCTTCCTCAAGGGCTCGTTAAGGAATATAACTAATATCGTATAACGATATAATAATCATTAATTAACTAACGACATATGAATTTTCAAGGATTCGTTGGAATTAGAAATCAATTAATAATCACCGCTAATGAACGTCCATTAAATAAAAAGAGAGAATTGCACATAAATAGTCGTCGATGACGAATAAGACGAAGAAAGACAAGATCGGTGAAATCGGCTGCACAATCGCACACAACTCTTAGCGTAAAACTACTAAAAAAACTCGATTGAAAATGATAGTGAAGAATTTCATCGCCACTTGAACGCTCTGGCAGTAAAACACCGATTACTCTTGAGAGCAGAAGTCTCGCGACAATTCTTCGCCGTTTCTGCTAAACGCATTCATCATTATTATCATCAGTATCGCGCTTTACTTTGTTTGAATTTTTGCTAAGCATGACATAAATGCAAGTAACAGGACTCACGTATCTTTTATATATGTTTATATATGTGTGTATATATGTATATATATATATATACATATTTCATAACTCGCGTGTTGTTTGCATTTTTATTATTAAATAAAATTTACGCAAACAATAATTATGTTTGAGAGAGAGCTAAGGATGCAATATTTCATTTAATTATATATATATATAAGACGTTTATATATGTGTCTATATATGTATATATATATACATATACATATATACATACACACACACACACACACACACGTCAACATTGTCTACCTAAATTATTGTCAATATATCTTACGTCTTACATCGCGATCACATGTAGAAGTTCGCGTTTGTGAGAGCACGATAGGGTACGAGTTAGCCGGCCCTAAAGAAGGCCTTAGAGCTCAACGGATTTTATCAATATATAACGTCTAGAACTACACACGCACACACGCACGCATACACACACTTATATGCATGCACGCATATCAATACACCACATAGACACATGGAGATACTAGCTATTAGCCCGTGTATAACTTGTAACAATGCCTCTTTATTTATTTTTTTTCATCATTCATGTTTCTTTTTTTTTTCTTTTCTAATATTTGCATGTAACACATGATTTGCAGAAGGATTTTTTAGACCCGCTTTGTAACTCTTGTTTTTGCTCTTCTTCAATCAACATCGCGCACGCAGTGCGTCTCTACGAAGCGAGTAAAGACCCTACACAATATACTTCGTTTGAATTATTATAATCATATATAAATGTAGGCTACATATACAACATTCTGAACATAAACGCTTTCGCTTCTAACATAGATAGCAAAAAGAACAAAATAAGAGATCATAAATCCATATTCGCGTACAAATCGCTCGACAAACGAAATAATGCGTTGAGTATCATGACAATCCACGTGAGTGCGATATAATTAAGAAAAATAATAATAAAATAGTACTCATCGAATACATTATCGAGTCATCTATCGCGAGCATCAGAGAAATACTGGCCTGAGAACATCAAAATGCGCTATGCAACCCCCGTGGAAATGTTCGTACAATCTTATAGGCTAAAGTATTGTAACTGATGTTGATGTTACGTGTGATCGTTATTTCCGGAGTCGCGAATTACAGCCTTGTATCAATTAGAGATTAGAGTAATACTAAATTTTATATCTATATCTCTGATCGGACGATTTTCCTTTCCATTGATCATTGCCTAATCTCGCAATAAATTTTTTTTTCAGAATATAAATTCTCTTGTAACGGATAAAAAGGATTCGTTAGTACTTAAAAATTTTATTCAAATCACGGCAAAAATTCATTATTTCTGAATTATAAATCGATCTTCCCTTAACTTTTTCCTTGGAAAAAAAATGAGGATCACGAAGTAGAGTCATACATATTTTATCGATATTACTGCGATTACTTGTAATGTTCTTCAACAGCGCCGTACGCTTTTTTTACGGATTTATTTAATAACGCGAGAAAGCAATTTTAGGCTGAAGCAAAGTGGGACTAATATTTTGTATACGTATGTGTGTGACTTATCTACAATTATTAACGTATCACAAAAAAATACTTTGCTCACAGATTTCCCTGACTTTCGTTATCGCCATGTCAGCACAAGATTACTTTCGTACGACAAGCGTGTATTAAACACGCATGTTAAAAACAACACTCTTTTTCTCTTCTGCTTCGTATTACCAAAAGCATTTGGAAAGAGATACCTCTGAATCTCATTACATTTTCATCCGGTTATTTTGTAGCATTTCTAAGAACCATCTTTTCGTAATACGTATGTTATTTATTTTTTTCCCAATCGGTCTTCCATTGTCGCATACACCGCATACTAAAAGATTCGTCGGTAATGTTACATCTTAATGGAAATGCATGCGATGCAGCCACTATCCGTTCCTTCCTGGTAACTATATGCATCTCGATTATCCTACATACGTTCACCGTAAGCAATAATCGTCGAGATGGTAATAAATCGCAGGTGTTGTCATTCAAATACTCATGAGCGATGTCCTTTGTTTCTTTTTTCCATCTTTTTTACTCTGTTACAGATACTATGGACGATAAGACAATATTACGTAAACACGATCATAAATAATTGATGCGCGCGTGTATTATATACATATGGAAAATATTCGACGAGATTCTCAAAGAAATTGTAGAACTTGAAACGAATGTGCTAAAAAACCAGAGCCTATTTTCTCCCGACGGTCGATGTTTCGCATCGAACAAGCTGCCGATCCAATCGATTCTTTAATATTGCATAGAGAAAATATCACGAGCTACGTGTTAAAGTAACTATCGTTAATTTTCAATACTTTAAGCGTAAAAAACCAATTAAGTTTCGATTCTCTTTATCCGATTTTTGTGAAAACGCATTCTCTGACGAAACTAATTGTAGCACAATCATTTTCTTTGACTATAACGAGTAAAACGAACAACGAATACTATAGTTATAATACTATAGTTTTACCAGCAGCATTGAGCACCGATGCATTCGAAAATATAACACCAAGGCAATTTTTGTGTAATGGATAACACTGGGCGTATAACCGTAAGTTTTCACACACTCGCGTTCGCGCGTGTGCACGCATGCCGCTCTTTCCTTCGAATACCACAGCAACAGGTTCGTCAAGTTACTTTAATCAGTTACTTCAGTCCGAATATTCTGCCCATATCTTTTGGGAGAGTTCTCAATAATTTACAATCACTACTTAAATTTGATACTTAAAATCCTGTCTCTGTGCAACTAAACAGATCAACTGCTCAAACTGGAGTATAATTGCCCTTGGGTTTGTAAAAGATCTTGCCGCGCACTATACGTCTTGTGATTTCATTTAGTAGCAAGCGTTTCTCCTTCCTAATCTTCTTCAGTATACCCCGGTTCTCTTGCGCGCGCCGCGACAAATATGGCAACACTTCCTTAACTGGTCCGTACGGGATGTACTTGTACGCAGAGTAACCGGATTGACCTGGAAATTTTATTCAAATCATGCATATCGTTTTATATTTTATCTTTTATCGCGCAATAAGAAATGCAAGAAAAAGACTTAAGTTTCAAATATTTCTATGTACCTAATGGAAATGTTATGTAATCGCACATTCCTAATAATTGACCGAAACATATAACCTTATCCTCCGGTGAAATTCCGATTTCTTTCATTCTAAAACCATAAAAAGATTATTTTATTTATGTCTATTCGCAGCAAAAGCAAGGATGAAACAAAGTCGCGGCGGCACTCACTTCTCGATCGCGAAACGTACAGTATCCTCGTTATGCGAGGCGACCATAATTCCTATTTTCTTAGGATCGACTCCTTTGTCCTTATACTGTTTCATCCGCCTCAAGCACTCCATGAGCGTCCTATGATAGGATTCTGTCGTCGCCTCATATGTGGGATTCGTGGGATCTGGATAACCCATAGCTGCCGCTCTCGCCCTTTCCTAAATAAGAATTCTTTGATACTTCACCTTTAACAGACTTTACTCGAAAAATATGAGAAATGTCTGCCAACCTGTTCAATATACGCGCCGCGTACAAGTTTAGCACCAAAATAAAAATTTTGACGTTCCGATTGTTCGAGGTCCGTTTTCACCTCGTTATATGCCTCTTGCAGATACGTCTGGTAAGTATTGAATACCACAGCCTGAGAAGTAGACCGATATTTGGCAGTGAGAATATCATTCACTGAAAAGTAGCTAAGTGATAACGTCGCGATCCCCTGAGAACGTTAAAACGTTACCTTTTTCGTATTGTACTTGCGCATCATCTCCAGCGTCAGGCGAGAAATGGCCGGTTGGAAATACGTCTGTTCTGCATCTATCATAATACGAACGTCTAGACTATCAGCCACCTGAAAAATAATTATTTATTTAGTCATGAAACTCTCGTTGTCAATAAAAAAAGGGGAAAAATTATTACGCATACCGTGACGATATTATTTAATCGTCTAATCATATTCCTAAACATTTCTTCCTCTTTAGTCGTAAGCTGTGTCATTAATCTGACCATTTTGCCCGTTTTAATATCAGGTACTTGGAAAGTTTCGCTTAGTTCATAATTTTCGTCTAAAATACCGCTCCACGGGAAGAGATGAATCACACTGTGTGGACAAAAATATCCATTGCTTGCGATACTTCTTTCGTATAAACGTTAAAACATCACTTCAATTTTTGATTTTAATTTTGCGCGTACCCTTCTTTATCCGATTGCATTTTCTGAAGGAACTTTTGCACCGATTCCTCGTCTTTGATGTGTGCTTCCTCGAATTTTTTCCTAAAATCATCAGGTTTCACATGGTGGGCCAGAATGGCACCCTCGCCACCAATAACGTCGGACATGTACTGCCGTGCGCGCATGATTACCTCTGACAATTGAAGCTAAAATATAATTATTCTATCAGTCATAGATTTACAGTTAAGTGAAACTTTTTAGAGTTTCTAATAAAAATATAATTGCCAACCAAAAGCTGCGGCCGGCCAAGCGCGGTTAATTTGACGGCTGTGATGCCCATGCCCATCGAAGCACCTGTAAAAATATATTTAGTGTTACATCGTGTTATCTTATAATATTAAATTGGATTAATTATTTTCCTATTAAAAAAGAAACGTGCAATAAGACATGATTGATAATTCTGGATCTGGATAATTAAGGCTAATATAAAATGGAAAAAAATTATTTCAAGGAAAGAGGAAAAGGAGTGTCTTCTTACCAGGATGGGGATCGACTTGGTCATGAGTGGTAATATTCTGAGAAGGATATTTCAGTTGCAAAGTCTTCACTTCATCCTCTGTACAAAAATATATATAGTTCTTTATCCGCTCACGCCTAATAGTACATTGATTTTTTTATTTCTTAAGATACTAATTAATTTGTGGCAGTTTTGTATAGATGAAATATTTTCGTGACATGTTATGTCATATAATTTGGCTGGAAAGTGCAAACGGTAATCCACACGAGTGCTGATATTTATAGCCTAGACTAGAAGGGAACTATACGTTTCTGACTCGCGGAATTTCGAAAGATCCATTGCCGTCGAGACGTTGGTCACGGCAAAAGCCTGTGACGTTTTCCCTTTTTCCCGTATTGACAATATCTCTACAATGTTTTGTAGATACAGTAAAACATAAAATTATCGTTGAAAAGGAGTGCGCATCTCGTATGAACAGGAAAGGAAGATTCTCGAAGAACGGCGATCGATTATGTGCATGACGTCAGCCATCACATTTTCGCTTAATTATCCTTCCCAGAAGTAATTTCATCTCTCATATCAAATTTTATTAACAAACAGATATAAAAGGTTCTGTTATATAAAATACATAAATATAAAACAGCGAGCCAGTAAATCGAAACACATTCATTAAATAATTAATAAATTTTTTTAATACAATTATTTCTACGCCTTGTTTTCTACATTCGGTTTTTTTATATTTGTAAATTTTATTCATTTTTTTTTACTAATTTCTTGTTAAATAACTTCATGTATTATATTCTGATTTAATTTATTTAATTTAACTTGTTTAATTTTATTTATTCAATTTAATAAAATTTTATTTGAGTTTTTACTAGTATTTATTTATGTAGTCATAAGCAACATGTGAAAAACGATGAATTTCACGGTATATGAATTCTAACTAATCAGCAACGGTAATCGCGCTCGTGAAATACTAATCACGTGAAGATCAAATTCTACAATAATATTATAGCAATGCGGTAATTTTGTCAGATTGTAAATCAGAGTATCGACTTTCATAGATAGCGACAATATGCCTCCAATCTGCATTATTCGAAGCAACTCCGATATTACGATGTTTCGTGCGAATTTAATCTTTGACTGTGCCTGCCATCTATTTACGTAATAAATTGCAAAGTAGATTGAAAAAAAATAAAAAGTGAAGATATATATTTTACATATACCAAAATATTACAAAACATACGCCATTTATTTCTTCTTATACTATATATATATATTTAATAAACTGCAATTAAAAGATCCCAAATTAAAAAAAGAAATATCTTCTCGGAATATGAAAATTTTGCCTAAAATAATAATATTAAATTAATTTACACAAATAGTTTCTTGAGATTAAGCTAACAATAAGATAAACGAATGTTAGATTTTATATGCAATGTTGGCTCAACTATCGAGATTAATTTAAAATGCAAGAAAACGCATAAAAAATATTCAACCTATATATTTATATTATAAAATGTTGAATATTTCAAAGCGATAACAAATTAATTGTCACACAGTATTGGGCTATCATTTTTCTCGGCATATTATTGTTAAGACTCACGGTCGTCTTGTTGTCATTCGAGCGGTGCGACCGAGAAAATAGTAGCGCGAGACGTACCGTATAGAATTCCTTTTCGAAACGCGATCGCGATAAGCCTCGGGAAATAATTTGCTATAATTATTATAATTAATTAATTTTCGGTAAACAACCCGCAACTATATTGTGATAATAATCTTTATCACAGTTTATATTTCTCGCGATTTATTTAATTATTTTTTCAAATACAAATCAAAGCGACAAAGATAAAAATTATAAATTATTATGACAATTATTGCAATCTTTATGGACAATAATTATTTCTCTAACAATGCTTGGAACTAAATATATTTCGACATTTTAAATTTTTCGCCGATTTTAATTTATTTTGTGAATTTAATTTGTTAATATATAATATATATATAATCTTTTTTCAATTTTAATTTTTCGTTTTAACTTGTACATCTATTTACTTATATTAAAATGCAATAAAGGCATAATCTCCCAATTATAAAATGAGTTACAAAAATTATATATATATATATATAATATTAAAAATTATATAAATATACCTTCCCAACGGGTACACTTTGACATTGATGGAAGGGCTTAGTACATGAAAGGTTAATCCTGAAGGAGAAGCTAAATACCCAAACTTGTCACGAGTCGCAAATAATTCATGTGTATTTAGCGCATATTAATGTTTAAGTGCGTATAAAGTTTTCAGTGCGTCCCATATAATTAGTCGCGTCTTCGCGTGATATTTCAATTTTGCTTGTTGTTACCGAATACACACACACACACATATGTATGTATGTGTATATCTTCATTTTTTATATTTTAATTAGCGAAAAAATATTGTCTGTATATTATATAAATTTAAGTTTAAAAAAATTCTACTTATAATTTAAAATCTTAAAAAGCTATACATATATATTTAATTGAGAGTTTAGAAAAGAACTAAATTACAAACATTCGAGCGAAAAATAAGCTCTGTAAGCTGATTGTTAAAGAATACCCTATATCCCTAGTTCATATCAAAGCCAAAAGCAAAGGATAGAATGTCAGTCAGGGATTAAAAAGAAATAAAATGTTAGAGAGAGAGAGAGCTAAAAATAAAATCCGTGACTCACTCGCCACAGCCTCCAGACACCTGATAAATATGTCCATGTTTCGCTCACAGGACGCTTCATTCAGGTAGAAATACGTCCTAGCCGATGACACTTTGTACCGCCGATCGGCGAATGACTTCTCCACGTGATACTTTTTCAGCGGGCCTTCCCTCTTTACGTCACCCGCTTCTGATACTGAGGCTCTGAAATAAAAGAATATCGAATATTCGGCGTTTGTTTGGATTATAATCGCCGCATCTCTGTTCGATTTGCATTAATCTTCTTTTCTTGATTTTCTACTCATCGAATTATTTCTTCAAATTACGATTATTTTCGATCGCGTATACTCGAAAAAAAAGTACGATTTCTTTTTTACAGACAGAAAAAAAGATAAGCGAACGTAAATAAAGAACTGTGTCTGATGCTAGTACTACATCTGTTGAAAGGTACTGTAAAGCAATACGCGGGATTAAATTTCATACTTGGCGAAGGGATTCGTAGAATTACGCTTCTTTCGCAAGAACATCAAAAGAGTAGAAAAATCAAAAGATCAACGTGCGATATGACGTTTACATCATATGTAATTGTTACGAAAACGAAAATATAATGGGATGAATACTTACTGAATTTCGCGCCGCTCGGCCTCCTCCTGCGAGATATCTTCTTCGACGGAATAATCAAGAATCGGTTTTACGCCAAATTGCCGCAATCTCTCCAAAACTGGTGTGATCTGCACTTCATCTTCCCCGGCGACGAAATGACCATAAAACGTTGCCTTCATAAGCTTTGTGAATAGCTTTTCGCCTAACATCATTTTTGTCAATTTCATGACCTGTGTGTTCGTATTTAAATTTCAAGCGATTAGATATACAGTAGCGTATTGTCGAATCAACAATATATCGAACAATATAAATCTTTGCAATCAAAATAGTAAATCTTATGTTAAAGACTGCGAAATTAATGCGTACAAAGTAAATTTTTACTAAAAAATTATGAGTGCAAATTTTTATAGAAAATTTAATTTAATCGTGAGATAAGTAACAATGTATATTTGATATAGATACGTATAAAAAGTTGCTTTGTGTTTCTTCAATAAATTTATTTTGAAAATCAAACGAAGAATAATAAATCAGGATAGGAACAGCCAGGAGCAGTTAGATCGCTAATTCTTTTCTTTCCGTTCCATCTCACGGTATATGTATAATTTATGTATTCTATCCAAATGTATACTATTCAAAAGAAACCACAGTCGCGAGACGCGAGCGTAACACAATGCAAGTACGAAGAAAAATGTATAAAAATAGCTGCTAATTTTTCGCTTCTAGAGTTCAACTCGCAGCGAATGTTATGTAACTCGAAGAGACGAAAACATTATTATAAAATAGGTAATACTCCCTCGCAATAAAAATGTAGGTTACATCGCGGCTAACAATCACGTGAATGCTTGGCGAATATCGATCTCTCAAGAAAACGCTTACTCTCGTTATGTGAATATCGATCTCTTAAGAAGACGCATGCTCCCAGTATGCGCCATTATAATCCCGCCTGCCATTAAATGTCACAGTCGGTGCCAAGAAATTTAAGAGAAATATAAAATGTAAAATATAATAGAAAATCGTTCTTTCGGTAGCATTACAACCAATTTAAAAATAATAAGTAAAAAATATAAAATTTTTATAATTTTATGCAGTTCTTAAAATTTTATTGCTCTCTCTTATAATATAATCTCTATTAATATAAAGACAACATAAACGCGATATATGCGCACGCAGAAACGAATATAAATACGTCATATTTGGATACATATTCACAAAGATTGAAACTCTCGATGTTAATTGATCGTTAACATTGACGTCCTAATACAATAATCTATCATGATTTATACTTTGTGATTCGCAACGTATCGATTTTGCAATCGTGTTTGTAGAACCGCACGTCAATCAAATACATTTTATTAAGAGTAATAGATATGGAAATCAAACGCCCCATTTTGTTGAGATATCGAGTTTCTCTTCAATGTTCTATAAAAACTCTCTCTATTTTCTGTTTATTACTAGAATATTATTTTACATACACACACATATATATGTGTCATCTATTTCATTTTATATAAAAAACAGAGCAAAGAGATATACGATCATTGATTGCTTCTGAAAACTTGGGTCATGCAAAATGATTACACTAAGCCAGGAAGCAATTAATTCGAATGAAGGAATTTTTAGATAAAAATAATAGTATTTGTGATATGAATCGTCGAGACACATATTATGATTCACTGAATCTGATGACGGATAAGCAGCGAGATATTAACGGATATGTAATGAAATACGTGAGCTTAAGCAAGAGGAAGAAGCGTGATCAGTGAGGTTATTAAAATAGACCCGATCTGCTTGCGATGACACACGGGAAGGTTGTTAATTGCAATAGCTCCCCTTATCGATCGGATTTCGTCAGATGAAATCGTAGAAGTAAAATTGGAATGCAGCCGAAAGGCAACGAAAACATTTTACAAGCGACGAAGCGAGCGTGGAAGTCGATTTTAATTTTATCATCATTTATAAGATTTCACTATCGTCCCGGAAAATTTTTCCGATATAACATACAACTACAAGACATTTTTGTAATAGCGCGATTAAGATTGTAAAATTTATATTCTCATTGCATGTATTTTTCATAATAATTTGTAGTAAAAATAATCGACAGCTAATAAAAATTTAGTCGCTTATTAGATATAATATAAAATACTGCATACAATCATGATTGTATAGTGATAGTAATTAATAAGATAGTTTGTATGAAACAATAATACAAAGCAAATTTAAAATGTTGATTCTTAAGTGTTAAACAAACAGATGGATAAAACTGATTTGTATTATATAGATGATGTGGTTGACAGTATATACTTAAACTCGTCACTTAAGTCATTGTTATGTTTGTCAAACTCGAGAGGCTGCCGGAGCTTACCAAAGTTTGCCAACGTTATATATACCTATTGATAAGCCTAAACAGTGCGTATACGTATAAATCGCTCCATGAACTCCCTTTTCAGTACGATGCCGTACGATGAATGTTTTACTGACGAGATTATAATATGATATTAAAATAAATATAACATTAAATTAAAAATTTGATTTAAAAAATGTTATGCTTATATTCTAAATATTTAAGAACAATTAGAATTCTAATAATATCGATCAAGGATAATATCATCAAATTCTCATAAATTTAAGAGAAATACAAATAATGTTGACTTTGTCATCGACAGTGTTATGCAGTTGTTCGAAATTAATTGAAATCGTTGCCGCGTGCCAAAATCATTGGACTATGAACCAACATCGTATACATATAACTCAGCATAAACATAATTCAAAGATGATGTTGTATAACTACAATTGTGATAAATCATTTAAGAGAGAGAAATCTGCCTAGATTAAAATAAAACATTATTCTCTATCTCCCTGTGTAAATTAAATTACTATTTTTTTCTATTTATCTGAGATATTTTTTTATATATTTTACTGCAAATAATATATATATATTTTATTGAAGTTTGACAGTGAGAAATGCATTTCTTGGCAATCCTATAGGTTGTTGAACTGCATTGTCTACGTCTTATTTAAGTCTCAGATCGATGGTGTAACTAGAGAAATGCGATAGTATGCTATGCACGATACGCTGCTTGCGATTTGAGCTGTGTGTGACAATTGATCTAGAAAAATTCCCGGCCGACGAACACACATGCATTATTCGGCATTTTTAATAACATTCGCTTGTCATAAATAATTAAGGATTTATTCTGAGATACCAATTATCGATTGAGGCTAAGAACTCAGTTTTTCCATACTTCAAATTCGTCGAGTCATTTGACATTGACAAAGAGATCGATATTACGGACCATTCTGTATAATGAGATATACATGCATTGTTGTGTGTGCACCTGTAAATAAACACGGGAAAAACCTACAACAGATAAGAGACGGCGCGAAGTACTTGAAATATTATGACGCCGACAACGACGGCTCGATTCAGAAAAGCTTATCATTATGGACATCGACGCGTCTATTTTTGGATCCTCGTTAACGGTTTTAACTTTGGCATCTATTCTGTCGATTGACTATATAATGTCCCATTGACACGCACTATCTATTGAAAAAAACATTAATCGTGGATTACCAAATACACCATCAGATCCAATTAAAATCAAATTTTATTAAATTTTATCAAGTGAAATTTATTCGAATCAATTTTAATTTAATTAAGCTATTTTTTATATTTGAAATAAAAACGCTCGGGGGGAGGGGGAGGGGGAGTATATCTCTTTTCTCACGAGACACAAGGATTAGATGTATTCTAAAAACAATATCGTCAAAGATGGTTCTTCGTCACTATTGCAATATACAGGAATACAAAGAATAACGAGAAAAAAGATTTTAAAAAATTATTGTGTAATCTATTAAGTAATAACACAAAAAAAAAATCCAAGCTTTATATTAATTACTATGATAATATTATAAAAAACTCGCGGAAATATTCGCAGCATACAGAGCTAGAAACGATCTGTTTTATTTGGAGATTCGAAACCGGTTTTAATTCTGCAAACTTGTATCTTCAAACTTTTTTAAACAGACGTTTCAATTTAACTTTGGAACATAAGTATTATCCCATTCCTTTCCACCCTTCGTTTCTTACGTTCCATTTTCTTTATCGCTCGCTAATAGCGTGTGCACGTGTTATTTTTAATGCATTATATATATTTAGAAGTAATTTAAAAAGAAATAGATAAATGACGTTACAACAGATCTGAGAGATCTGACACTGTTATTTAAGCGATCGATTCGATAGTATTGAACCGGCGACCTATCGAAAACTATCCGTCTATCCGTTCGTTTGTCCCTGGCACGGGACGTGCAAGAAGGCGCCAGACGAACTGGATAGCCTTGAAACTACTTGTCACCAACCGATCGACGGATCAGTCTCTCGTACGCGCATATAGGACACCCCATATCATTGACACTACTTATATACAATTACTAATCTCGAAGTGTGTTATGTCACATCAGCCGGAAGACTCACGTGTGCGCATCGGGACTGACCGAAATCCGAGCGTATTAAGAGTATACAGAAATTTCTAGAACGCGTACTCGGCCACGAAAGAGACCAAAGGAAAAAATGTTTGCCCAACTGCCGCACGAGACAGATGAGTTAAAACATAATGCGAAGGTGTGATACAATATCAACCTTGAAAACATCTGGCACAACTATGTTTCGTAAATAGATTCACACGAATTGCAGAATTAACATTGTACCACGTCGAGAAGTTGAAGAAAATTTATCGATTTGAAGATGATATTTAAGAGAGTTGGAGTTTTGCCCGATTTCGTGATAAATGATTCGAACAAGGATTCGACGATGCGCCTCGCGAGATTTAATATTGTTGAATAATGACCACAAGCTGAACATCTGAAGGCAGGATCAATGAAAGAAGAAAACGGAGAGTATCTAGTAAACATGCTGAAAGAGTGATTCTTGATGATGGGATGACTAATCAATGCGCGAGAAAAGTCTCGTGAAAAGCAGACGCGGCGACGCCTGCGACTGAATCTCGCGATGCATTGCGCAATTGCATTGCATAACGAGATATAAACGCGAACGTATAATAATTCGCGCGAGATGCAAATATCACACGGAACGACCCGATTGATTCGCGATGCGCATAGCGATGTACAAAGATTCGATTTTGTACACAGCGCGTATTTCTTTCTGTATTTTTTATAAAATACAGATACAAATGCACGAGAGGACAATAAAACAATTACACGAAGAAAAGAAGAAGACGGGAATAATTCTCGATCTTCGATCGCAACACTAACTCGAGCAATTGAATGCAATAACAGCAATAAAATTCCAAACTTTAATATAAATTTATTCAATGGAACTACAATCACAAATGTTACATTAAATTACAGATAAATTTCACTCTCAACTAATATGTTAAAAAATCGCATATACCTTATTCTTTTTTTTTTTTTTTTACATTATTCCATCCAATTACGATTTGAGTCGAACGTATGAGCTATTTTTATAAGAAATGCACAGAGATGTATCGTGCACAAAGTGCCGCCTAGTCTGGCACGAAAGAAAGCGAGGAAGTCAATATCTCTCAGATCCTCAGGATCGCGTTGGTGTTGCCAAGCACACAGACATAATGGTGCACAACTATGCACCATGCCCCGTCTATCCTCGTGCAGTTTTCGCTCGTGACTATTCACGGTCGGCCACGATCACGCGAATCTTTCTACATTTTCACACACGGCTTCGGAATTAATGGAATGCCCGAAAAAACATGCCCTTTTTCCAATCATTCGGATTCCCCGATCCGAGATCTCTTATAAAATCGAAAAGTTTTCAATTAAAAAATATTGAACACTTTTAAAAAATAATTAAAGATTTGAAAAAAAAAAACTCGTTTCTGAATCATTTTTATTCTTTTATCATAGATATTAACTTTTTAATGTAGACGAAGTTAGAATGCACGCAATGTTCATGGCGATAAGACTATCGCAATAAAATTCGTAAAATGTGATCATGGTAATTGACGTAATTCAGCGACTGTCGCGGGAAATCGAAACATTTTTTCGTGTCGTTTTTATTTCATTTTATTTGCAGCTTTCTTGTCCAAAAATAGGCTCGGCTTGGCCTGTAAAACCTCGGTTTAACATCGTTCGTCTGCACTGAGAATTATTATGTCACGCGGTGACGAAGAACCGACATTGAACGGATACGATCGATACGGAAGTATACGAGAGACAAAGAAGAATTATAAGTTCGTTATGTCGAATCGCGGTTTTCGAAAAAGAGAGAGAGAAATATTCTCCGTCCGATGTTACCGTAAACGTTTTGCAATTAGCGTCCTGCCGTGAGTTATGTCCGGTTATGTCTCGTCGTCAAACAACCAAAACATTAATCAAACGGTGCAACATTTACATCCGGCGGGATGATTTATCGAATGATTGCATATGTTAGTTCCGCAACGAGTAATGCGGTCGATGGAATGTGTACGTAACGAATTTGACGTTACGTAAAGTTCGACAAGTAGATCGATATAGCGACTTTGTTGTGTACAATAGTAAGATGGATCTTAAAATGCGACATCTGCATTGTCTATATTCTAAAGGTCACTTAGAGAAGAGCAGAGAATTTATAATGTAAAGTAAATGTAAAGACGACTTTGTCTCTCTTTGCCACGATTTAGAAGAAAAGCATGATCGCGTTACATTCAATACAATCTCATAATCTTTGTATTTTGCAACTTATTTTGAACTGAAAAAATAAGTATATTATTTGTATAACATTCTTTTAAAAAACAAGCGATTTATATATGGTCAATTATCTTTTCGCAGTTGTGTACACTGATAAGCCTAATTATGGTAAATCCTTGAATGTGTAGCATTTGCCATTTGTGTAAAACTCTTACAGAGATACATTTGTATAAATTAAAAATGCTTTTTTAAAATTCCTTATGTTAGTCTTTGTATACGTCGTGGCGTCGAAACGTTGGTAAAAAATTCAATAAAATTGTTTTTATTTGTTATATTGCATAATTTATAAATTTACATACTTTTTACATATCCTTACATATCTTTTAATTTACATAAATTTACATACTATTTAAAGTAAATGATATTTATCGTTTGCAGACTCTTGTGAAGCATTTATATAAATTAGAAACATTTACTTGAAACCTTAGATAATTACTTCACACAAATGTGACTGAAATACTTCAACAAATCATTGTCATTTTTATGTTGCATGATTGATAAATCTACAATCACATTGACAGACATGTATCTTTTATTTATAGGTTTGTCAATTATGCAACATAAAAATGATTTGTTGAAGTATTTCAGTCACATTTGTGTGAAGTAATTATTTAAGGTTTCAATAGTAAATGTTTCTGATTCATATAAATGCTTTAAAAAAAGACATATCGTAGCGTTTCAGTCATAATCAAAGAAACAAATGATTTTTCATTATTTTCGTTCATTTAATTGCAGGAAATATTAATTCGTGTTTTATTAATAGTAAATAATTAAAAAACGCGCAATATTTCTAAATCAATTAAGTCAATAATAATTTAAAGTACGCGAAATGTGAATAGCAATGTATAACATATAGAAGCTACAATATTAACATAACAGACTATACATATATATACAATATAATAGCGTTTTTGAGTGAAGCAAATCTGATCGCTCTGACAGCGATTAATGACATCATAAACCGTCTTGGGTTACTTGGGATATACTTATTTATATTAATCAAATGCAAAACTCATTTTCGGTCGAACATATGTTCATAAAAAATTAGATTTAATCGCTCTCAGAGCAATCAAATCTTGCTTCATTCGAAAACACTATATATGTGTATATATTCACGACGTCGGCTATTTTCTTAATGACCGATTAAGGAAACACAATTGAATTCCGTGTACTAAAGCGTATTACACATCTATCTTAAACGGGTTATGCAATTCGCCGACGATGGTTTGCGGCAAAATTCCTACGTCGATCCGGCAATAGTGAAATCAATAACGCGTCGTATCACGTCATCGTCCGAGCCACCTTAATGCAAATCGCGCGTGGAATGTTACGTAAGTTCCGAAACGATCGAAATTTATAAATAGCGAATTAAAAAAATCTGTTGGGGTTTTTTTCTTTCTTTTTTTTTTTTTTTAAGGAACTTCCCGTTATCAATCCAAGATCATAATTATATCACCCGATCGCGATAAACGATATGGATGATTTATATTGATAGCAGCCGAATTACATTCTCGAAAGCGCGATAAAACGTTAATGGGATGCGTAAGCGCTTTCTTGGAAGGCTAATCGACCCTACCATAAACGAAACACGATCTAGAATCCACCATAGAACATGGTCAGCAATTTTTACGAAGTTTGAAACATCAAATTTGTTTCAGTATCGAAACTAAAAATCTGATTCGATCTCTCTTTCTTAGATTATATATGATTTTTTTTCTGAAAATAAAATGCGTAATGCAGCAAAGAAAAACCACGTTAATGCTAATTCATCATTCGATGACTCCCGATTATTTATCTCATCAAGATACGTCATATATAGAGCTATTAACTCTAGTCGAGCTGAGTGATTAACATATCAAATTAATGATCGATAATGATGACAGATTATATATATAAAACAATTCACAGTTTGCTGAATATACAGGATATGCATTTGCGATAAATATTATACATACGGATCTCTAAGAAGAAAAACCGTCTGTCAATTACTATCAATTACCGAAAGAGTCGATTATATCACATTCATATCGTATTCTATTGCACGTGAGAATTGCAAATAAAACATCTCGCTTATTAAATTCGGTTCGACTAATCACGAAAAATATTCTTTCTAGATTAGAAAGAGTCCCATGCTATCTATAATGTACGAATAAAGACGGAAATTCTGATTGTACTGCAGTCTCAAACTTAAAGAAAAATAGAGAGATTTTAATTTACGAAATTAATTTAATGCCGCTCGACTTCGAAAGCGTACGCGCGGAGTAAGGGTTACTTCGACCAAACTCCGATTAATTTAATCGTTGATTAACTTACAGGTGACCGACATAAAAATTTCTAATAATGTAACTCTCGCATAGAATATAATACAAATTTTAAAATTCTGCTTTTGGTCGCCCTGTAAGTTAAACAACCGGAGTTTGGTCGAAGTGGCCCTTTTGATCAGGGCAAACTGCAGAATATAGACACGTGAAGACTCACCTTCATATTATTCTCCACAATATATTCGATAGAGCACATCTGATAGACGATATAGGCACGCATCAGCTCCTTGGTGGTCTTGCTCTTGAACGCGGCGATCGGGTCGTTAAACTTCAAATCGAGTGGGTCGATCTGCCGAGGCGATGCCGGCTGCTGCTTCTTGACGTCAGTGGCAGCGTCGGCGGCGGAGGTCGCGTAGCCGCGCGTGTCGTCGCGCACCTGTGTAACCAGCCGCAACGACGGTGTCCTCGTCACCATCGCCGCCGACGCCGCCGCGTTCTCCAGGAGGCCGACCACGGGCAACGGCGGCACGCCGCACTTGCTCAGCTTCTTTCCGGCGCAACATCGTCGCGAAACGCTCCTCAGAAACGCCATCGTTTCGGCGAGAGTGCGAAGGAGGAGGTAGAGGAGGAGGAGGAGGAATGAGAAAAGGGAAGAGTGCGAGGAAAGGAAGAGAAAAGCGAATTAGCGAACGCGAGAGAGACCGTCGACGGCGCGGTTTCCGCGCTACCGGAACGGGATATCGCGCTTGCGACTGTCTTCTCACCGAGGCTGCTTCGGCTCTCCTTCAGATTGACGGACGAAGACGAGCAATGAGAAAGAGAGGATGGCAGGATTAGGAAAGAGAATGATCGGCGACGATAAATCGAACCTACCGCGATCGAATCGGAGATCCTCAAATATGACAGAGGCAGACGAGATTCTCGTACGAAGCGGTGCCGCCGCTGCTACTGGTGTACCGCTGGCTGGTTCTCTCCTTGTGGCTGCACAACGTGCGCGTGTCCAACGAAACTCACGTACACGAGTCGCGACGCGGCGCGACTGACCGGTGACGATGACGGAGCGGAAGCGGTTGCGCGTCGTCGTCCTCGTTCGTCGTGACGCCGAAAAGTACGAGGATCGACGTCAGAGAGAGAGAGAGACACGCGCGCGCGAATATAATAGTATACGGCAATGGCGACCGTTCGCTTGTGCTCTCTCTCTCTTCCTCGCAACGCGACGGAAATATTGATTTTCGTTCGCCGGGGACACCAATCCGACAACGTACGTACCGTGGGCGCCGGGTCCGCGGATGGCTTAAATATAACGCGCCGTGTCCCGACCGGAGCTCGCCTACGCGCCTCGTTCCCCGATTAGCGTGCCCGCCGCCGCGATCCCGCTACGCCGATTGGCCCGTCGACGGAGGTGTGCGGTGTGCGGCTGCTGTTCGCATTGGTTCGCGAGCCGATAGATGCGCGGCGCGCGCATCGAGTCGCTCGGCGTTATCTGTCAAGATTGACATTTCGAGGATAATACGATTAATATATAATAATTTATTTCGCACGCGCGATTTACTAATTTTTAATATTTACAAATATTTTTCTCTCTTCTCTGAAATAGAAAATATAAAATACACACTGATAAAAATCAATTCTACAATATTATGCATTTATAATCTCTAGCATAATTATTCTCTAGATGAGGTACCTTTTGAACTGAAAAGATCTACGTTATCGATATAGAGTTCTTTATGGAAATAGATCAAAAATTCCAAAAAATGAGTATGAATATAGATGGCACTTTGTATACAGAGTAATTAGATCCGAATCTGTCTATTCTTATTATGTCTGTGGTTTAACCAAAAATTGGCCTATTGTCACATAGCCCTAAATTAGTTAAGAAAAAATTCATTGCTATTTAGTATTCGATATTTAATAGCAGGTAATAGCAAATACCTGTTGCGTTAAGAGCGTCTGAGTATGTCATATAGCGAGGAGCATATTAAAAACAAAGTGACTGAGGGATTGAAAGCTTCACATGTGGTACGTAAACCAACGATTCTTTCGTCACATTCTTTTTACCCCTTTTCTACATTGTGCCACGTATGATGACGTGTCGTTTTGCCAGGAACCGTTCTCGAAATTCTTGCCAATTAGTTTTGCGATTCGAGGATAAATTTCGGAGCGATAAACTTACTTTGGGGCCTCGCACAAGGGAGAATGCAGGGAAAACTGCAGCTCGCCTTGATCTCCTGCTTTGCCGTTCTTTTGAGATGCTGCGTCACTCATCATTCGCACAGCGGAGAGGGCAAGCCTCCTATGTACGGAGATTATGAAGCGCAGCGACACTGGCAAGAAATCACATTGAATCTACCCTTTGATAAGTGGTATATCAATACCACAGATAATGATCTACAATATTGGGGTTTAGATTATCCACCTTTAACGGCATATCACAGTCTTTTATTAGGTCACATTGCGAATAGAATAGATCCGTCTTTTGTAAAACTGCAGGAATCCAGAGGACTTGAAACTGTAGAGCATAAACACTTCATGAGACTGACCGTTCTAATTGCAGACATTTTAATTTATATACCAGCAATTATATATTTTGTAATCAATTTGCGTTTATCGGACAGTTGTCAATTTAATGAGTCCAATATATTCAAGTTTAAAAAAAGAGACGCCGTCCTCTTGACAGCGCTGATTTATCCAGGGTTGATATTAATAGATCATGGACATTTTCAATACAATTGCGTGTCGCTGGGTTTCTTCATCGCCGCTGCAGCTGCTATAATGCAAGATTCGGCCATCCTTAGCTCCATTCTGTTTGTTTTAGCGTTGAACTATAAACAAATGGAGTTGTATCACGCTTTACCGTTTTTCTTTTATATACTTGGGAATCATATATCCAATAAGACAAAATCTTGGCTTTTTTGTATTCGCATGTTAACATGCATCTCTTTTGTGGTACTATTAACGTTTTACGTTATTTGGATACCATTTTTCAAGAGTAGAGATTTATTTTTCAGTACGGTGCTTAGATTATTCCCGTTTTCCAGGGGTGTATTTGAAGATAAAGTTGCCAACATGTGGTGCACAATCAATGTTTTTTGTAAATTACGACAGATTTTTACGAACGCGCAATTAGCCAAGATTTGTTTAACGGTAACAACATGTGCAATTCTACCGAGTTGCATCAATTTATATTTTTTACCTACGAAAGATACATTTATACTTTCTCTAATAAATTCTGCCATAGCGTTCTTCCTTTTCTCATTTCAAGTTCACGAAAAGTCCATTCTTTTAGTTGCCGTACCGGTTTTATTGCATTTTCATAATGATCCTCTTCCTTGTTTTTGGTTCTTGATTATTTCACATTTTAGTATGCTACCATTATTTATAAAAGATGAGCTATACCTTGCTTATCTTGCCACAATAGTTTTTTATTTTTGTTTTGTTTCTTGGATATGGTCTGACGTATTTCACAACAACAAAACAAAGAGTTCGTTAAATAAGAGTACATCAAGATCAAAGAATAGAATACAACAATATAAGAAAAATAAATTTTTTTCAAATTTGCCAAGCTATAATAAAAAATCATGGCTCTTTATTGCATTCTATGGATCTATTTTAGGTGTGTTACTTCTCTCTATTGTCAGCAAATTTGTAAAACCCCCTGAAAAATATCCTGATTTATTTTCTCTCTTGGTATCAATTTATTCATGTGGACATTTCCTAGTTTTTTTTGTATATTTCAATTATGTCCAACTATTTGTCCTAAGGAAAGAGATTCTGGTGAGTAAAGTTAAGTCACATTGATGCAGTTATTGAAAAAAAAAATGTGTATAAATTATTATAAATAATAAATAAAAAAATATATATATATATTACCGCATCTTGTTATACTACCAGAAACATATTATTTTTAGTTCGCTACATATATTTCAATACTCCAAACAAGATAAGGATCTACCTTTGAACCTTGCTTTAAAACCTCTTTTAATTTGCGTTTAAAATCAGTATGATATTTCCATAGTAAGTTTTAGTAATATGAAAGAACTACTTTAGATCAGTTATATGCCTCTATAATAAATATATAAAATATAAGTTCTATTCTACCGAGTTGCATCAATTTATATTTTTTACCTACGAAAGATACATTTATACTTTCTCTAATAAATTCTGCCATAGCGTTCTTCCTTTTCTCATTTCAAGTTCACGAAAAGTCCATTCTTTTAGTTGCCGTACCGGTTTTATTGCATTTTCATAATGATCCTCTTCCTTGTTTTTGGTTCTTGATTATTTCACATTTTAGTATGCTACCATTATTTATAAAAGATGAGCTATACCTTGCTTATCTTGCCACAATAGTTTTTTATTTTTGTTTTGTTTCTTGGATATGGTCTGACGTATTTCACAACAACAAAACAAAGAGTTCGTTAAATAAGAGTACATCAAGATCAAAGAATAGAATACAACAATATAAGAAAAATAAATTTTTTTCAAATTTGCCAAGCTATAATAAAAAATCGTGGCTCTTTATTACATTCTATGGATCTATTTTAGGTGTGTTACTTCTCTCTATTGTCAGCAAATTTGTAAAACCCCCTGAAAAATATCCTGATTTATTTTCTCTCTTGGTATCAATTTATTCATGTGGACATTTCCTAGTTTTTTTTGTATATTTCAATTATGTCCAACTATTTGTCCTAAGGAAAGAGATTCTGGTGAGTAAAGTTAAGTCACATTGATGCAGTTATTGAAAAAAAAAAATGTGTATAAATTATTATAAATAATAAATAAAAAAATATATATATATATTACCGCATCTTGTTATACTACCAGAAACATATTATTTTTAGTTCGCTACATATATTTCAATACTCCAAACAAGATAAGGATCTACCTTTGAACCTTGCTTTAAAACCTCTTTTAATTTGCGTTTAAAATCAGTATGATATTTCCATAGTAAGTTTTAGTAATATGAAAGAACTACTTTAGATCAGTTATGCCTCTATAAAATAAATATATAAAATATAAGTTCTATTTTTCTTTTATTTTATAATCATCATCTTGAGACTTAAGTCGAACGCTTTATATCGCGATATAAGAATGTTTGTAATTACATTTAAGTGTTCTGACTATGTGTGATATATAATACAATTCATTAGAAACAGATAATCTTAATATCATCTATATTGAATTGATGCTATGAAAAAATGTTTTGCAGAATTTTGTTCTATGTATTATTTATTAATTATTAATTATATTAACAGAGAAAAAATAAACATCAAGGCAAACAATGATGTAACAAAAAGATTTGTTCGATAAAATTTTGTTAATGCACCTTTTGTAGTATTAATTTAATAGAACGTAGCAAGATAATTTGTTCAACAAATTATTCTGTATAAATCAATGATACGGAATATGAAATCGTAAATATATTTCATACGGCAGATAAATTGTTACTTACCCGTTTTTAGTAGCTCTGCAAAGATATATTGTTCCCAGTACATTGTTTGTTACAGGAGGTGGTAGATGAATCTGACGGTTGTGGTGCCAAATTCTCGGTAGTTGTGGTCTCTAATCTATTCCAAGGAAAGCCCACCCTGCAACGTCACAGGTAATATTGTCATTTTCACAGATTATAACAATATAAGATTTCAATACATATCTTTTCATTGAAACATATTAATACATTATGATATAAATATCAATTATATCAATTTCAATAATGGAGTACGTATAATTCACACAGGCTTGTATATGGAGTCTTGGAAGAAGAACTGAAGACAATTCATGCTATTTCAGTAACCACATTAACACCAGAGCAATGGGAAAAAACGAGAACTTGACTTGAATCTTATTAAATTTCTTTCGTATGGATAGGAAACTGATAATAGTTACTTTTGTCACAACTGTTTTGTGTATGTTAGCTGCTTCTAATACTTTATATAACTGAAAGACTATAATGCGAATATTATCCAAATGATTTTCTCTACATTAAACAAATACATTCCTTGTAGTTCTATCGTAGTATATCTCTATGTGTGAGAACTATAGCACAAATCCCTAATTTTTTTCTATATCAATCATTCTATTCAATATTACATAAATTTTTTAGATAATAAGAATTTTTATTCATATAAAGAATGATTCAGTTCCACATATCCGCACCAGGCAAGGTGATTTTGCATGGAGAACATGCGGTGGTATATGGAAAAACAGCTCTTGCGGCTAGCTTAAATTTACGTACTAAACTCAGATTCGAGGAACAAAATTGGGATCATATTCAAATAAATTTTCCCAATATCCATATGTCCTTAGATATACCTTTAGATATACTTTTAGAGTACTTCGAACCTTCTTATCCGTTTAACGAAAATACTAATCGATTGCTTGATCAAGTCGAACAATTTGTTAAAATAAAAAATGGTTTTTCTGGCAAGTACACCGGTATAAATGAACAAGTGTTAAGCTTACAAGCGGTACTTTACTTGCTCGTTTATATCGCCTACGAGGAACAGATGCAAATTAAACCTTTCTCCGTGAATTTATCTACGGAATTAAAAATCAACGCGGGTTTGGGCAGTTCGGCATCGTTTGCGGTATGTCTTGCAGCGTGCTTTCTTCACTGGGCACGTCGACAAAAGGGTGATGTTCATGATACATTCAACGAAAACGATCTCGAAAAGATCTCAAAATATGCTCTGAGCTGCGAGCGAATTATGCACGGTTCTCCATCTGGGATCGACAATAGCGTGTGCACATACGGCTCGATAATAGAATTTCGACGAGGAGAGCCGGTGAATGTGTTATCTAATATGCCAAGCCTGGATGTTCTGCTAGTCGGCTCGAATGTCAGTCGGAATACGAAAAATCTAGTAGAGCGAGTGGCAGAGACGAGACGATCTTATCCCGCAATTATCGATTCGATCTTCGACAGCATAGACGCTGTATCAAAGGCGGCTATTCAGGTGCTCGGTGAAATACACGACGTTCAGACAACTAACGATGCGGATCTTCTGCAATCACGATACAAAAAATTATTTGTAAGTCTCACATTCTCTCTGCGAACTTCAATATTATTTCGTTACATATTCCAATGTAGTTGTGCATTTTTTTCCTGTATAAAAGATTCATGTACATAATTATCCGCTGAAAGTTAGTCATTCCACATTTAGTCGTACGTTTTGCAGGCTCTCATCCATACGAACCAAGGATTACTTAGTGCATTAGATGTATCACATTCAAAATTGGATTTGATTTGCAAAATAGCACGGGATCATGCATTCGCGGGGAAACTCACAGGCGCTGGTGGAGGTGGATACGCATATGTTTTGCTACAGCCGGATATTGAAGACGCACGCATCACGGTTCTCTCTCATCTATTAGAATGTGCAGATTGTTCTGTCGTAAGAACCAAGTTGGGTTACAATGGAGTGACAATTGACTATGCCTAATACAATTATTATAATGGGATAGGATTAGTAATAGAATCATCAACATATATGAACAGATATTAAGATTACAACTTAATTATAATGGTGTTATAAATGGAAGGACAAAAAAAGAATAGAGAATTTTACATACGAACTCTATACATTAGATAATAAAGCATGTATCTATTAAATAAATATACAAATTGTTACATCGTAGATGGGAAGATAACTATGAAATTTTCTTTCGCGCTGATATAATATATAACAATATCAGATATGTCTATGTATAACTTGTAAATTACTGTCATTGATTCGCACGATATATAAGAACCGGCTCGAGAGGAAAAAAGTGTGTTCTTCGTTTATATTTTGACTTAGAGAAATAGAATCTTGTCCAACTTCATAAAAAAAATAATAAATAGAAGCATAAATATCATCCTGCAGATCCCGTATTTTCCTCTCGAGCCAACTCTAGAGGTCTATTTTAATTATATTAAAATTGCAATAATTAACAATGCGAATAAAACTTTTATAAAAAACAACAAAGATAACTGCTTATTTTGTACCTCAAAATGATATCAGAATAGTTTTGATCTAATATATGAGTATTGTGCTTAATGACATATCTCATTGTATATTATATATATATAAATAATAATCAGTATCAACTTATATTTATATATCAATCTCGTAAATTATTATACATTCGTACTGTGAAACTATAATGTGCATCAACAAAGTTGAGGCGCACCATAATAATTGTTAAATTATTTACGCTTAAATAGAACAAAATCATTTTGTAATGTTCGCGACTAGTTTGTAGTATCAAAATATACATATAAATTATATCTGTTTATATTAAGACTTGATGATAATTAATCGTACCTCTTTTAGAATTCTATTGATAATTAAAAAAAGATTTTTGATCCAACACATAATACATTATCTTTTCCTACAAAAAGATATTTGCGTTAATGTTTAAGCGAGTCATGCATTTTATACAGTAAATGTACTTACACTAATGTAAGCAAAAAATATAAATTAATTTTCAGAATACTATAAGTCACGCCGCTATCTTTATCTTTATTAGATTATAACTATTGTTTTATTGATGATGCAAATTGCCGTTTGTTACAAGATGATCTGTATCGGAAATACTGTCACCATTTGGATCCTCTATATTATGCGCTACATTAGGTACCAGTTGTTTCTCTTCCGACTTCACTTCAGCTATCCATTCGTTTATCTCATGAGTATACATCTTTCTTTGTAGAACATCTCGCGTTCGCGGTCGCGAACCGATGAACAGGGTGCTCCCTCCAACGACTAAAGAGTTGCGCAGATTTTCCAGAATTTGAAAATCTTCAATTATGCATTGCAATTCGTTCCACTTTAATTCCACTTCCTCATGGAGCATCTTTTCTTCTAAAGATCGAGATATGCAAGAATACTTGTTATATAAAAGTTATAAAATTTTTAGAAATAAAGAGAGAAAGAATCGTTTATTGCTAAAATATTTACCGTCGTGTTTTGAAGTCGATTTTTTATATTGTATCCTAAATCGAAAAGCTTCTAAGAAACTGGATACTACGATAGTCAATACGATCATTGTTACCAAATAAAATATCATAAAGTATATCCTTGTGTACATGCCCGCGGTAAACGCGTATGCATTCATTTGTATAAACCAATTATTAACAACTGTTAATTCGAAGAGTGTCATGCCGCTCGCTAGGAGATTGTCGAAAGTATTGAGATAGTAGTATCCCAGTGCTGTGCTACCATTGACGGAATACTCGTAAAAATCTTCGACGGTTGTATTCCTGTCAAGAACATTTATGAAAATCAATAAAAATTAAAAAAAGAAAATTGAGAGAAAAATACATATTCGCTTTTTTTAATTATTGTAATTAATTTGGCACTAACTTGCAGCAATTTCGCATATCGTATCCGGCGAACAATTCCATCCCGATAATCGCGAAGAAGTAGTACAAGACCAGCATAACGATCGCCGTCGAACACATCTGGGGAGATAAAATCACGAGGGTGCCGAAAACGTCTCGATAGCGCTTCTTTATCTTGAACAATCTCAATGTTCTGAGTGGCCGGAACATAACCAGGAATGTAGCCAAGGGAAATAAAATAAGAGCGCACGCGGCGACAAGAGTCATTATCGATGTTCCCAAGTCAAAGAGATTCCATCCTGAGCTCAGGTAACATCTAATACCGAGAGCTAATACCTTCGCCAATGCTTCGGCCACAAAAACTGTAAATTTATTTATGCGTTTCTTTTCTTTCATGATATATATTTATGCATTTTTATGTTTTTTAAGATTTTTTTTACTTACGTCCGCCAAATAATAGAGTATCCCAACACGCAGCGAATCCATGTGCCGATTCCTCAAGACTGCTACTCGGTTCTATGATTCTTATTATCATGGCGATACAATTGCCAGTAATAATAACACCTGCAAAATTATACAAACTGTGAGAAATGAGGTTTTCTCGCGAATGTCAATCATTTGCACAAGTGTCATTTACTTACACACCAACATTTCGAAATATGGCCATTTGATAACAGTGTGGGCGCCTGTGCACAACATCTGCAGAGGCCACCATGTCGTGGTTCGATACCATGGTATGTTAGAGTATTGTAAGTCCCACTGAAGTGTCGCGGCGTCGTAAATCGACAAGAATTCCTCGCAATTTAAAGCGGCGCTCCCCGATGCATTCATATGGCAAAACATTAAAACAACGTCTCGTATGGCTATAAAATGCATAAAATATTGTAATTGCAGGTATAGACATTATTTGATTGAAGAATGTAGATTTGCTTTTGCTTTCTAAGTATTTATTATATGACTTGAAATTTGAAGAAAAATGCTAAGAAAAATAGTAATAATAATCTTGAATACTTACATTTGTTTGGAGCGTAATACCGCATTAAACCTTCGAACTGACGGAATCGCATTTTGTCGGGGTTCTGTTTGGAAACTAGTAGCTTAAAAGCGTGCTGACATGCTTTCCTCTTATGCAGAAACAGTTTCTTAAACTTGTCGCGTTCGCGAGACGTGAACGTTTCGTTTACCACCGCCAACATTAAATTCATCATTACGTATAGCATGGTACATAAATAAGATACAAAGTATATCGCGTACCATTTATTTTGCGAATACGACGGCATCATTACATCCGGAAAACTACAAGTTGCATAAAGAGTAAATTGTATTGTTTTAAATTAATTACATTGAATTATATCGTCTACTCACTTAGCAGTGGTAAGAAGGACAAACAGACTGACGAAGCTATCTTGCAATGTGAAAAAATTCCTGTTCATTTCACTGAACATGTAATAGCCTAATACGGTATATATAATAATCAAGAAAAAAAGAAGTCCCAACATATCTAAGATAGGTGGTAATGTGAGAAGTATCTGCCTTATAAATCTCCTTACACCTCCGCAATATTTTGTATCTATTAAAAAGATAGGTCTCAGAGCGCGCGTTACGCGGAAATGCGAGGATTGCCGTACCAGGATTGTCATAGCTTCGAGAAACATAATAACTAACGTGATAAACTGAAACAGAAATTAATTTATGATATTGACAGAAAGTCAATAACCTGGGTTAACGATGCATCGATAGTTTTTTTTTTCTTCATAAGAATCGTATGTCATCTCGTTTCATTTGAATTTCATGAAGAGTATTGCGATGTGTCTGACATTGTACTTGTAACTCAATAACTCCTTATGTAAGTAAATTAAAATGTCATTATATTCGTGTTGTAGTATTCATTACTCATCTGGGCGACGCGGCTGTTGATCATTAATGAATGCATGACTACTGTCTGATACTCTTATATCATTACATATTAATTCACAAGTGTATAAACAGCTATTTAGATAATCTGATTATACAAATATTCTGTTTTCTTATCGTATTTTTTGTAATATTTTTTATGTAAATATGTCAAACTATTGCTGCATTCTCACAGATGTATAGATTTCAAGTAATGTTTCTTACTTTCAGCATTGTACGTTTATGTTTTAACATAGGGGCCCAGCCAGTCCATCTCAGCTTTAAAGCTAATTCCACACCAATACTAGATAATCTGATTATACAAATATTCTGTTTTCTTATCGTAGTTTTTGTAATATTTTTTATGTAAATATGTCAAACTATTGCTGCATTCTCACAGATGTATAGATTTCAAGTAATGTTTCTTACTTTCAGCATTGTACGTTTATGTTTTAACATAGGGGCCCAGCCAGTCCATCTCAGCTTTAAAGCTAATTCCACACCAATAGTAATTAAAGCAAGTAATTCTACTGAACCATGTACCCACACTGGTACCTGAAACAAAGCATATAAATGAGAAATATTGATAGAAAAGAATCACATATTTGATTTATTTGTCTGTGACATACTTTGAATAGTGGGAGAGATGGTTCTTCTACAAATGCAAGAGATAGCAGGATTAACGAAGTCATCAAATCCAATCCATTATAACAACTGTTATGGACTAAGAGATATGCTGGCAAATCCTCAGGATGTTTCGGATGAGAATCAAATTTCTCATTATTTCTACCTTCCTAAAAAAGTATTTATACGTTGCTCATAATGATTAGATACTACAATTTAACATAATTTAAGGTCTCTCATATAGACATATAATTAAGAACAATAAGCTATGTATCTTTGTATTATACAACATATATTATGTATATATATAATGCTATATACATGCTATAGAGTAGGCATCCTTGAGAAAAATAATTGGTCACTCAATTGTTTGCTCATACATATATAAGCATGTTGCTTATATACATTGTGTTATTAACAAATTGCTATTGAGATATGTATGTATAATCGATACACAATTACCTCTAAAAATATTGCAGCTTCATGATAATTCATTTCCCAATGCATGTCCACATCAAGAGTTGCATCGCATGGAGTAAATACTATATTCTCAGTCATACTTCCAGCCCCTGTTTCACCCGCTTCGTATTTACTATTCATCTGATTAGCAGTATTAGCATTGTCAAATGAAAACCTCACATGACTTTCCGAAGAAGGTGAAGACAACATAGAGCCATATTCTGTAAGAGATAAAATTTTACAGATCGTCTCAATGTGACAAGCTTATAGCATACCTTTACAAGGAAGCTCCATAAGTTTCTCAATATAAATCAATATTTTTACAAGTTAATAAAAATTTGGAATATTTATTGAAGAAATAATTGTTAAGACTATATTTGTTATCAGCGAAGAGCCAAAAATTTCGACAACTAAAGTCATAACTTGTCACAAGTCATGTTTATCTTGTCAAAGAAATATTATCATTGAAAAGTAAATATTTTTCCTGTCACAAGTACATATTCAACGTTGCAGCCATTTCGTAATGACATTATCTAGATGAATTTAGGACATTAAAGATTAGAAGCTGACTCACGTCGACTGGAGCCATTGGAAATCTCTTGATCGAGTGGCAGACCCGTCTCATTGTTAAATCGCTGATAATCGGCGGCCTGTTCTCCAGACCGCGACGAAGACATTGGAGCGCGCGTCGCGTTGCACAGCTGACGCGCACTGCACTAACGGCACCGTACTTCCTTTCCTGTCAGCGCGTCACGGTTGACAGATCCTGGTCGACCTTGGCGGATTCAACGAGCCGGCAAACTCTGACGACTCCACTGAGACGACGACAGACTCCAACTGGATGACGCGACGCGCGCGGAAATGTATATAGGCATGTGTGCGAACATATGATATAGATATTCCATGTTCCTGCTGCTATTACTAAAACGCATCGATATCGACGATCCGCTTGACATTATTATGAGAATGTGTAACTGTTCTCTCTTGCTCTGCGTATGATTAAACGAGACAGATGTATGTAAATATGCGCGGGTTGATATGGCGAATGAGAGAAAGGAACAAAGCATGGAAAGTGCAACGCGCATGCGAAAACCCCACTGCTGACTTTCAAAGTTCACGCCGTGATACATATATATGTGATAGCAATTAATAAAATATTAAAAGCCACTACGACTCTAATCAAGAAATATTTCTATCGTTTTAATTATGAATGATTGCTCCGTGAAAGATCACGCATAAGTCTTATGAATAGCACGTGATAACAAAGTTCATTGTCCTTTACCATATATGTAATGAGTAATGAGAAATGCGAGTTTTTGTATTCGATAAACGGACGTTGTCGCATTTCTCGCGGCATTTACGTAAGATAATGTAATTCATGCTCACTCAGCTGGCTTCATGTGATCGTACATACGTAATCATAATATGTATGCACTCGACTGATTCTTATCAACCATGCTGAATAATAAGAAATCTTAGGCGAGACAATAAAAATTATAATTATGCTTATCAAAAAATAATTATTACTAATTATATTCCTTTAAATTCAAATTTATACGAGCATTATAAATAGGGGTAATTTAATAAATAATAATTGATACATCAACTGCTCCGGGAACTCCGACCAACTGCAAAAAAATAACAAGTGTTATATACGTTCTCTAGTATATAAATAATGATTTTTTTCCACAAATACATTCATTATTTCTTTTAGTTGGTTCTTTCTGCCGATGATTCATGTAACTTTCTAAATTCAACAGATTGCACATAGCTTTCTAAATATTATACGAGCGAATTATTATATTTTGTACATGTTTGAAATCTCGTGTACATCACGCGAAATCAGTGGCAGCCACGCCATTGGTGAAAAATCTCTTCTTCTTTTTATGTCACAACAAATTAATACAATCCTTTATCCTAAATAGCATATAAATTTCTATCGAAATTTCGGGGATTGCTTTTCACGTTGCATTCGTCACAAATCGTCAAATTGAAAGTATTATATATAGGTCCATATTTTTGTCACGTGCTCATACAAGGTTTCACTGATGAAATACTCTGAACGATACGATTGAATTATTCTTCTTATCAGTTAATGAGTTCCGTTTTTCTCGCCGTGCACAATCTAGTCGAATATTTCTCGCTTATCACAACCGTCGTTCGCCTCTTCGATCTGCTGTCTGCTCAAGATGATATGCTCGAGGTGACGAATTAACTCGCATCCTACGAATTCACATTGATCGTTATCTTTATTTATTATTAGAGTGTTGCATTGTTAATCGGCCAAAAACTGGTCGATTACATAACATCTCTTTGAGACGAGAGTTTGTCTCTGAGCAGTTAATGCCAGTAAAAAAATAGATCATTATCACAACTGTTATGCTCATATTTTTCTCTATAAAGGGAAGATTTTTAAATGATGTAAAAAGCATTATATAACGCAATTTCGATATTTGTAGGTGCGCAAAATGTGTTCGGACCGAGACGATCCGGCTTGATCTGCGCAGTTTGAATATTCAAGGCGACGTCCGTCGTGT
>NW_021850256.1:571764-572777 GCF_003651465.1 Formica exsecta
GTGTAGATTGCATCGATGGCGATCACTTCATAAATATAGTGTTAAATGGCGAAATAATCGATGTTAATAATATCTGTAGCGATCGACTCGTAGATGAATGGCGGCAAGTCCAGTCGGATCGCGATAAGGTGCTCTACTACATATTGAGCCAGATTGTTTATCCAAACTTCGACGCGCCACGAGCAGAGAAATTCGAATCGTTGTACGCTCCGGTAGATGAGCACGATATTGTATCACTGAGATGGTATAAGGGAAAAGCGATTGGGTTTTATACTGTTAAACCTACAGGTAATTAAGTGTAATATTAGAGAAGAATTTAGGAAATGTTGAGAGAATAAACGCATAAAGCTTTTTTAATAATTTACCTAGGTACAGAAATATTCTCGACGAAAGAGAGATATGTGATGCCCATAATGGACACGGCATACATTCGTTCAGAATATAGAAATCGGGGTTTTGGTACAGAAATCTTATCGGACATGATCGCGCGTTTTCCGAATGAAGATATTGGCTTTTCTAAGCCAATCTCAAACGGCATGTTAAAAAGTAAATATTCAACCCGAGTATCGTATCAGATTTATATATAATAGTACACATAAATCTTTTGTTTATAGTCCTGAAAACATTTCTGATGAATCATAAAGAATATCGATTGCGTTTCTGGGAAATTGCAGATTGCGATATCGGTGTGTCTCAGCAATTGATATGGTGTCGTTTGAAAAAATGGCAATGACATAGTTTTTATGACAAAAAACGATTAGAATTTATTATAAAAACCATCGTAACGACATAACAGAATATTTATATATATTTTTAATTATATTTATATGCATGCATACATATACATTCATTGCAATTGATATTGAAAAAATGGCAATGACATAGTTTTTATGACAAAAAACGATTAGAATTTATTATAAAAACCATCGTAACGACATAACAGACATAACAGATATATTTTTAATTATATTTATATGCATGCATACATATACATTCATTCATATATATATATA
>NW_021850256.1:574328-599869 GCF_003651465.1 Formica exsecta
TATATATATGAAAATGAGTGTATATATTAAGTATAGAATATATTTGAAAATTTATCTTCGCATAATAAAAGAAAAAAAAAGAAATATTCAAACCTTTTCATCTCGTAAGTGTATGAAATGCATCTATATTACTAATTCTGCAAATAGAGTACATACCCATTTTATTTCAAGTTACTTTTAAATTCATTCAACAAGATCGATCCTATTACCATTTTCTCACAGTTTACGCAAACTTCCAATTTCTCAGTGTCAATGAATTTTATTGTTACCAATACTAGCGATTTGGACGCTAAAGTATAAGCGGCAAACCTGTATATATTCATTGTACTTAATTCTCTTTTTAAACTTAATTGTTCAGATAAAAAATATATTAAAAACATATTAAAAATACATCACGAGCAATATTAACTTTATGATAAATGTATATGCTTACCGCATGACTTCATCTTCATTAGGTATTCTCGCAACATTTGCTGTCTCAACGATTTTTTGGGGAAGAGTACTTTTGTTTCCAGAATAAGGTATCTTCGCAATATGTTCATTCATACCTTTTAATTTAGCTTTCTCTGCATTGAACATGCTTTCAGGCAAGGTCACAGATCTTATTATCTCTCCGATTGGTGGTTTGATACTGACCAGACATGAATGTTTCTCATCGTTAATCGAAAAATCAATGTTGAAATTTGCCGGTTGAGTAGAGTCATTAAAATTAACACCTAGCGTAGAAGATAATGTACTGGTTGTCTCAAGAATTGGTATTTGCATAAAATCGTGAATGAACATTCCCTTTTGCAAATTCTGAAAATAATATATGAAATATTATTTCATTATAATCATGATATTATATATTAAATAATATTTGAAAAAATTGCTTACCTTATTTCCTATTTGAATTTCCTTAATAACATTGTCGCTTTCATTAGAAAACGTTAATTCGATATTAACCAAACTCGAACTAACTAAATGTTGCGATCTCGTAAATCTATATTCAATTTTTAAACCATGCCCTATGATACTATTTAACAAAGTAGCCTTTTTCAATGGAACGTATGATGTTGACACTTCTTGAACATTTTCCGTAATTATTGAATTAATCGGAGTAAGAAAACCACCCAAACTAGGTGTCATCACAGGAGTCATTGGAATAACTGCATAAGAAAGATATAATAAATACATTAATATTACAAATCCTTTAAAATTTATCTGTCTCTTGTTAAAAGTCTCATTAAACTAACCATCATCTAGATCTAATAATAGATCAAAATTGCTTTTTGGTTTTTCTTTCGTTTCTTGTTTGACGAGTTTCGGTTTCTCCTCTTCGCTCTCTTGAGTCTCGCTTTCTTCTTCTTCAGAATCCGAATCTTCACTGCTCGATGATTCACTCTCGGAATCATCGGACTTTGTTTCGTTTTTCTTTCCAATGCCTATCTCAGATTTATCTGATTCACTTGTATATTCCGAAGAATCGCTATCTTCATCTGAAGAGTCGGTGGACGAAGAATCGGACGATTGATTATCTGATTCTGAAGTTGAAAACAAAAAATTAAAATATATGGTACACAGATAGAAATAATATGCAAATGTTAAGTGTTCATCGAACGGTACCTTTACCTTCAGCAGCAATACTCTCCTCGTCACTGTAGAACGATTTCTCCTTTTCCTTGCTCTTTTTTTTCTCCTTTTCTTTTCTATTATATCGCTCTTCTCTATGTTCCTGAACAATTGATGGTGCGACATCTCGCACGGATGGATCTTGCGTTACTTCCGGGAATGGTGGTAAAGGTCGATAACCCGCGCACGGCATGTCCAGATAGTGGGATAAAGTGCCCAATTGATATTCTGAATCTTTGAATCTGGACGTTAATGTCGGCGCCGGTTTCGGTGCAAGGAAAATTCTCTTTGCGAACTGCGGTAGCTTCTTCGTTTCATTGCCTTCATCTTCGAAGATGAAGTGCCGCAGGAAACGAGCGCGGTCTCTAATATCATAATTTTGATCGTACTTGGCGAGTTGGAAGACGTACTGACAGAATAGTTTCGTTTGTACAGGATTATTTAAGCATAATTTCACGGCCAGATTTAAGGTTTGCAATTTTACTATATCCTGCTCGTTCACAAAACTCTTCGCCATTTTTCGGAGCACGTCCGGCGCTATCTTAGGAACTCTATCGGAGTATTCGCCTAGAAGCCACAGAATAGAGGCTCTAGCTTGTGGTACCGTGATAAAATCCATTAACTTCGCCATATGGCCAATTATATCTTTATGTTCATTCGGCTGCGTTTGTAGGAGTTTTTTTATTACCACTACACTTTCCGCCACGATAGCCTCTGTAGAAAAATAAAAGTTAATGCGGCAAAATATATGACACAAGATGTGTGATACAAAACATGCAAGTTGATAATAGTTTACCATCTCTATTGCTTAACAAAGATACTAATCCGTTGAGGCATGTATCAGTCACTTCCTTGATGTTGCTTGCACATCTGCCGATCGCCTGAATGCTAGCACCAACGAATTCCTTATCACTGCTGGAGATATATGTCTGAAATTCTCTCAGTATTACACCGATGCTAGTTTCAGTCGCCAAATTCGTCAATATGTCAAGTTTCAAAAGTTTTATGTGAGTAGGATCCGAGGTCCGCACAAAAAACGATTTCAAGAAGGGCTCAAACATTCCCTGAAAAACACAGAATGATGTGAATATGCCACACAGTTATATGATATAAATTGGATTATCATAGATTAATTTGTATTGTATTTTAGAGCACCATACTTACATTACCTTTCTTGTAATTGATATACTCGCGATACAGTGAAGTACAATACTTTGCACTTCTCTGTGACATCTTAACAATCTTATTAATGCCTTTGCAGCGGTCATAACTTCGCTTCTGGGTGCTGCATGATGGTATAACTGAGCAACCGCCATTACCACAGATGCATTTCGACTTTGTAATAAGGGTTTTGTGTTTCTTAATAATAAACGATGATCGGGATCTAATGTAAACTTCGGTTTCTTCGTATTAGAAGAATCGGAATCAGAGTCGTAAAATGGCCGATTTTCGTCTTCGTCTAAATTCTATGAGAATATTCAAACCATTATTTTTAAATTAATTAAATTAATTACTATTTCGTCAAAATATCTTTAAAGATATACTTACATCTGTATTTGGATCAACAAACTGTGTTCTAGCATATCTAGTGAGCATGTTAACAATAACCACTTGGCCCCATTCATCGACATCTACCAATAAATTACATAATTTTCTATAATTCTTATGGATAAGATCTATTCTTTCTGGACACACTTCCTCAAAAGCCATTACTGCCGAACCCACCACAAGAGTGGTCTTGTCAGAGAGCAATTTTTCCAGTACACTTATTAACTCTTCTTTTTGTTCAGGATCCAATGAGTATAATTTAGGGATAGCATGAGCGGCAGTTTTTCGTACGTATGGTGACATATCGCTAGCCGAATCTTTAATAGCAAGCATAACAATGGGTACTATCATAGAAACTCGTATACTGGACAATACTCTTAGAGCACTTGCTCTTATTAGCTGATTGGGATCCTTCAGAGCTCTTTGAAATGTTGATATAGACAGAAGAGCGAGATCCTGTTGATCCTCTGCATAACGAACAAGGTAAACATATACCAGCTTCTTTACTTCAATATTCTTAGACACCACATTTTTTACAACAGCTGGAAATAGTTCTGATGCATCTCTTCCTTTGGCTACCATCTAAAGAAAAAAATCAGTTATAATTGCTAACATTAAACTGCTTATTATAAATTCAAATTTATATATCCAATTACCCCAATTATACGTTTCATGGCTTCCAACTTAAGTCCATCCTTGTTACTATCCAGCATCTCCTTCAGATCTTCATGTCTAAAACATACAAAATACTTTTATGAAATTCTTGATCCTACATTATATCTATATCTAATACACAGATACATTTTTATATATTTATATTATACAGAAAGAAATAAAATATATATGTATAATTCTGTTCAATGTATAAAGCATAGTACAATTTCAATGTATAATTAGAACATTTCCAAATTATCACTTTATGATTAAAGAAATTGTCTTTCATATAATCAAAGATGTACATCAATGAACTAATTACTTCTTATAATCGGAATGGAAAAATCCACCGGAGGCAGGATCTGTCGCGAGATCCGCATCGCCCGCGCTGGATGGCCTTTCATTGCTGTAAGAGCCACCATTATTGGACAACGTATTTGCGGCTGCCGTCAACATTCTTCTTGTTCAGAATGATAACTCTTCTTTCTACGAGATAAATTATGAGATTATCCACGCGCCCCAAAATACTCGCGCCCCGAGTTTTTGACAGCTGTAGTCCTCAGCGAGCGGCCATGCTGATATACATATTCACATCAGTGATGCCAGAATGGAAGATGGAGTCAAGAGTCAATTGGAGTCAATTTGATTTCAAGCTTTGAGTTTCCATTTTGGCATCACTGATCCACCGTCCACATCACAGCTATGGCATCGACTTTAAAATATATAGATGTGACATTAGCTGTCAAAATTGAATTGTATATATAAAACGAGTCTGACAAGTTGAGACTGGGGAAGATGAGTCGGTTAATTGATATTGTAATTAAATATTCAAGTACACGCGATAGAAATAATGCCTTTCATAGATTAGATTAGACCAGCAATTACGTATGGAAAAGAGAGAAATTATAACTATACAATATGGATTGATAAAAATATTATAGTGAAAATTTTCAGGATTTTGAGGGCCAGCTTTACCGATCTCGTAATAGTAATTCCGTGAATGGCATTTGATGGCGCTACTGTTGCACATGACGCGAAGCAGAATTGGAATATAAGAGATCTGGGTTCTCTCTCGAAAATATTTCTGTACTCGTTCCGATGCTTCGATCATCTCTCTCTCTCGAGCGAGCGTTTCCTGCGTTTCCTCATCGTAGGTAGATCGAATGTTCTTCGCCGAAACGCAGTACAAGTTCCGTGATCATATATTTACCACGCCTGCACCTTTTTACACTTTCTGCAGTCGAAATATCGAAGGTGCAAAAGGTGCAATGGAATAAAGCGCGAAAATAAGATATTGCGTTTCCAGAGAATAGAGACGAAAACTTTTTCTTATTCCAACTAATTGCGGTATAAGAAAAGCAAATGTGCTGAGTGTCTCGAGGGAGTCGAGTAACTTCATCGATTATATTCGACTACTGCGAAGCGTTGTTTCTTCAGCAAAAATGAGGGGCTGTATTCAACGTGACGAGGAAGGCAAACCAATCATAGACAGCAATGGATTCGTTACAATTACATGCGAAGGTAAAATGGATCATAAATATTTTTATTTTACTATATATATAATATACCTAAAATTGCATAATACTTATTGTTGGTTTTGCTATATACTCTGTGTATGTCTTTAAGTCTAGTTAGTAATAAATTATAAATGATCGTTATAAAAGTATATAAATTTGCATGTATATAGAAGACAACTTGGTATTCCAACTACATCTGTCAGAAATTGATGAAAAAGCAGAGCAAATGTGCTTCAATGTCAATGGTAGAGATGTATATATTGATGTTTATCCATGGGAAATGGTTGAGAATGATTCGGAAAATGACAAGATAGAAATATCTGAAGATGATAAAACCAATATCCCATCGACAAGTAAAAGTGGGAATGCACATTTTCCTTGGTGTGACGCCTCGACAAAAATCTTCTTGAAAGAATATAAACTCAAGAAGGAACTGGTAAGGAATCGAAAACTAAAAAATATGAAGCTCGCGTATCAGGAAATATCCAAGAGTTTGCAAGATAATGGATTTACCGTATCTCCTTTGCAAGTAGAAAATAGATTTAAAACATTGAAACGCGCTTATAAAAATATGATAATACATAATAGAAGGAATGGAAGGGGAAAATATATCTGCAGTTATGAACAGTAAGTTTGTTTCCGATAGTTTTTTTGTCTATAAATTAGCATTAATATTGCAAATTAATATATTAAATATTATTACAGGGATTTAGACGAAATCTTTTCCAAAAACTTTTTAAGTGATGATACAGAAATGAAAGGAGAAGAAGCCATAGAATCAGAGTAAGTTACAACTTGTCAAGTTGAGGTTTAAAATTTATTTAATTACAACTTATCTAAACTGATCACATAAATATCTTAAAGGTTTCGGAAAATTATTATTAGTGATCAATCATAAATGACTCTTACAGAAATGCTACATTCAATGCTGAAAGAGTACATAATTCTGGCAAGAATAATGAACAATATGCAAGATTGGAAGCTCAGCATATGAAGCTAATTGATAATCTGCAAAACTATCAGCGTATGATGAAGAATTTAATCACCAAGACAGACAACAGGAGTAAGACTTGCAATGAAACACAAAATAAAATCTTGCAAATATGCATGGAAATGCACGAAATGCAAAAAGAAGCATATGCTCGTGCAGAAGAACAGAGGGAGAAAGCTAATCTACAGAGAGAAATGAGAAATAATTTACTTGAAGAAATTTTAACAATCCTAAAGTCTAGAAAGGAAACATAATGTCATCTATGTCAGATAAGCAAATGCGTAATGTCTTGTTAACATTTTTAATAGTTGCAAAATACTGAATTATTTATTTTGTTAAATGCGGAGAAACCCTGATATCTTCTTTATTGTATATTTTATAATTCTGTTACAAGATTAACATTCTCTTATCTGGCAACTTATAACAGATTGTATATTTATGCAATATTTTTTTACATATGTATATACACATTAATATAAAAATATTGAAACTTATTTTTCATGGAAACGAGAAAATCACATCATGTAGACAAAAAGGCAAGGGTCTTGCATTCAGTGATCAAAAATTTGAAATCAAATTTTAACTCAATTTTTCCAAATTTTTCATAAATTAGTCTATATTATTGGTATATACAATATTTATATTTAATATATTTCTAACATTGTCGAAATATTCTAGTACCTTTTAGCTTCTCAAAAGTAGCATGAGATAGTATAAAGTTTGCATAGAATGTTCTAATTATTTTACAATGTACCGCACATTTTTTATAAGAGATGTAAATACGTCCTATTTAAATCATTCTCATTTGATACTATACACGAATACATATTGAAATGCACGCAGTTTTACATTACTCAAGTTCCTATTTCCAAAAGTCGAACATTTGACGCTGCGTTCGGGGAGCACACTTACACGCTAAAAGCGTCGTTCTGTCTTTGTTATTTACTGAAAATTGAACAAGGTCAGAGCACACTCATAGCGCTAAAAGCGTGTTTCTCGAACTTACCCTGATTGTAAATATACTGATGCAATCCAACGTGTTCGTAGTTCATAGAAACCAGGTTTTAAGTCTATGACTAATTCATATACAGGTCGCTCAGTCGCTCACATGTCTCGCGGTTGTGCGCTAACATATTTTCTTATTTATTGACATATTTATTAATTTATTGGTAACAATGATCATTTCAACGAACGAGAACAACCCGAACGCGTTAAAGTTGATTATTGCGGCTAAATTAGTTCAGGAGACTTTCACCCTTAAAGTCATAAAGCCTGGCGGTGAGTCCATTAACCTCTTCCTGTGCTCGCTCTTATAATTAACTTGTAATTAAATAAAGTTTTAGCAGAATTAAGAAAGATTTAGAGAATATAGATTATTCTTTATTTTAATATTTTCAATTAATACACACGTAGCATACATGTCGTTAATAACTCCATAATTTTTTCATGCAATAATAGCATGTATTGCATTATGTACAGATGCCGTTCTGGGTCGTTTACCAACGCTAACTATACCCTCAGGATTATCCTTATTCAGTATCTCTTCAGCATTGCGTTTTCTATTGCCTGTACCTAAAGAATTGGAGGTCCTCAATAATAGATGGTTGGAATGGGAAGTTTCTCAATTACAGGTATAATTTTGTGAGCATATTAAATCAAGATTTTATCTTTTTAAACATTGGGATATATTTAAATTTAATATATATATTACAGCCAACTATATTAAGCCACATAAACATAAGGACTTTCAAAACTTCACAGAAAAAATCAGACTTATGGTCTTTATTAAAAGATCTCAATAGTGAATTACAAGACAAACAGTACTTAATCAAGGTATGAAATGACATGAAAGCATTTTATTCTTTTATTTAAATATATTTTATTTTCTCATATTTGTCTTTTCAATGTCTTTTCAGAAACATAGTAATTTATCACCAGCAGATATTTCTATTTGGGTAAGTCTTTGGAGTACCATATTACTTGCAGATATCAAAGATGATATTTCCAAGGATCTGGTAAATGTCAGTAATTGGCTAGTTAATATTGAGAAGCTACCAGTTATTCAGGTATAAACAATCACCACATTATACAATTATTATTTTATAAATAGATTTGATATATCATTAATTTATTATGAATATGCAGGAATCTATTAAAGAGTTTCCCTTGGAGAGAGGTGCAAAGGCTATTGCAAGTATTGAAGCTGCCTCTTGGTTTCCTGTTAATATAATCTCAAGTAATTCACAATTTCGCGAGTCAGTATCAAGTGATGTAAGTATTTGGCACTTTATATATGAAATGTATTGTTTAGTTTTAAAAACAATTAAATTAATTTTTTTTCTTATATTTGAGATTTCTGTTGATGTAAGTAATTCTATTTATAAACAACAAACGTGGAACACAATTAGATTTAAAGTTTGTCAATATATATATATATTTATTTAAATGATTTTAGATTAGCCCAACTAAGGAAAAAGAGATGGAAGCTATTAGTCAAGAAGAACTTCGTAATATAGAAAGTAGCTGGACTACTGGACAATATCCAGAAGTCAAAGAAAGTTCATATCCCATGTAAGTTGGATAGATTGTATAAATTTACGCACAATATATATGAATTCATGAAATTAAGAATTATTTAAGAATAATTATGTTCTTTTTTTAGATTGCCTAAAAAAGGCGAAAGGAATGTATTGGTAACATCAGCTCTTCCATATGTTAATAATGTTCCACATTTGGGAAACATTATCGGTTGCGTTCTTTCGGCCGATATTTTTGCAAGGTTTGTATATAAGTACACATAAATATCTATTAATATATCATAATTTGTGATACTAATGCAATATTATTTTCTTGACATGTACAGATATTGCAGGCAAAGAAACTACAATACCCTTTATATAAGGTATCTATTATTTGTTTGATAATATAAAAAAAAGTAATACATCTGTAATTAATCGAAATAATTTAATTTTAAGTGGGACCGACGAGTATGGTACTGCAACTGAAGCGAAAGCTATGCAAGAGAAAACAACTCCTCAAGCTATTTGTGATAAATTCTTTGATATACATAACGATGTTTATCGTTGGTTTGGTATTGGATTTGATTACTTTGGTCGTACTACTACACCCGAGCAAACAGAGTAAGAGAGCAGACAGAATAATATTATTAATACAGTTTTTTTTTAATTCTTATTTGTTTCTTTCATTGTTTCTTGCATTCTTCCAGAATTGTTCAAGCATTTTTCCTAAAAATCAAATCACAAGGTTACATATTGACTGAAATTGTGGAACAACTACATTGTGAATCTTGCAATCGGTTTCTCGCCGACAGATTTGTGGAGGGCACGTGTCCCAGATGTAAATATGAGGATGCGCGCGGTGATCAATGCGACGGTTGCGGTCATCTCGTGAATGCAGTCGAGTTAATAAATTCTCGATGTAAGATGTGTAACACTAGACCTATCGTTAAAACCTCGACGCAGTTTTTCTTGGATTTACCCAAAGTAAGTTTATAATATTGTGATTGCTCTACTAATGGCATTTCTGACAAATACAAGTTACAAGTATATACAAATGTAATGTTACAAGTCTCTTTCTCATACATTGCAGATAGAAGAGAAATTGAAAGAATATTCCGCTACTGTGGAGAAAGGATGGTCCAGCGTCGCGAGAGTGGTTTCGAAAGCGTGGTTACGCGACGGTCTTAAGCCGCGTTGTATAACTAGGGATTTGAAATGGGGTATACCGGTCCCAGTAGAGGGTTTCGAAAATAAAGTGTTTTACGTCTGGTTTGACGCCCCTTTCGGATATATCAGTATTACAAAGAGGTATACCAAAGAATATAAAAAATGGTGGCAACCTCCTCAGGATATGAAAATCGATTTGTGCCAATTTATGGCAAAGGATAACGTTCCGTTCCACGCGATAATGTTTCCCGCTTATTTGTTAGCGGCCAATCAAAATTATACGTTGATCAAGTATTTAATGGCAACTGGTACGATATCTCCAAAGAATACAAGAATACACATTTGTCGGATGCACTTTACTAATTCTATAACTCTGTCTCTCTATGTATCTTTAACATTTTTTTTTCTTAATTATATTTTTTGAACTTATATATTTTGCTTTTTTTTCTTTGTATCTTATCTGTTATTTGCTTCTATCAGTTCTATATTATTTAATGTTTATTCCGTTTTAGAATATCTAAATTATGAGGATAAGAAATTCTCCAAATCCAGAGGCATTGGCGTATTTGGAACTGATGCCAGAGATACTGGCATTCCAGCAGACGTATGGCGATTTTATTTAGCCTACATTAGGCCAGAAACTCAAGATTCCACTTTTAATTGGGTGGATTTAGCCACGAAAAACAATAGCGAATTATTGAATAACCTTGGCAATTTTGTCAACAGGTTTGTAATTGTTTTATTTCTTGGTAATACAACAATAATTAACATTATGATAACCTGTTATTAACAGTCCCAAAAACTTGTTATGGATAGAGCTCTGGTATTCTCTGAAAAATTCTTCAACTCTACCGTACCACCGATAGAACGGCCGGAAGAAGCTGATTGGACCATATTGGCGTTGGCACAACGCGAATTGTCATGTTACATAAACGCAATGGAGCAAGCTAAGTTGAGGGACGGCTTGAAATACATATTGGCGATTTCAAAACACGGCAATCAATACATGCAATTCCAACAGCCATGGGTAAAAGTTAAAGGGACCGACGATGACAAGTAATATCATGAGTTTTAACTATTGCTTTGTGTGTTTTTGAATATGAATATTTGTTTTTGAATTAAAAAATATTTTGATTGAAAACCAATATAGGAAAAGGGCTGGAACTGTCGTTGCAATTTGCTGTAATTTAGCCTGCCTTTTATCTGCTCTTTTGGCTCCTTTTATGCCGTCTACAGCTAAACAATTGAGATCTCAACTAGGTTTGAGTAACAAAAGTTACGGCTACATTCCCGAGACAATAACAAACATGTTACCTACTTGGCACAAAATCGGCAAACCTAATCCATTATTCACTAAGATTGAGGATCAAAAAGTAGAAATGTTACGCAAGAAATACGCTGGACAACAAGAGACTAATAATGAATTGTCGGCAAATAAAACTTCCGATGAAAGTGTCGCATCATTAGAAGTCGCTATCACAAAGCAAGTTAGTAAATCTTTTCCTTCTGTCTATGAAAATAATTTCCTTACTTTCATCTTTTGTATTTTCTAGGGTAATTTAATAAGAGAACTGAAAGCGAAACACGATAAAAGCATCTGGCAACCTCAAGTAGAAATCTTGTTGAACTTAAAGAAAAAGCTTAATGATCTCAAAAGTAACGCAAACGCAAACGCACCTGAGAAAAAATTACCCGCGAAAAATAAGAAAGTCGAACCGATGCACGTGCCAGAACAAAACGGTGATGCTCTAACAGACGTGGCGGCATTAGAAACGGCTATCGCAAAACAGGTATTGGATATCATAAAAAACAGGACTTTTTTTTACGATAATTATGCGCTCGATTTACACTACACTATGTCGCAACTTTAGGGCAATCTTGTGCGAGAATTAAAGGCCAAGGAAGATGGAAGCGTGTGGAAGCCACAAGTGGAGATATTGTTGAAACTGAAACAGCGTTTAATGGATCTCACTGGAACAGCGCCAGTCACTGTCGATAAGAAATCTAAAAAGAAAAAATAATTTCTAACTTTCTTTTATAATAAAAACGAAGTATTTCTTTTTTTATCATGTTTTTTTTCTAAATTATGTAAATTATCATATTTATATAATTATTTTTTTTATGCGCAAATAAAACAACGCATGAATAATATTCGGATAAAAGATCCATATGTGCTTCGCATTTAATATATTTATTATATTCTACTCGCGCATTGTATATTAAGAATTGTAAGAAAGGGATCGTGGAAAGATATTTGTATTTAATTTAAACATATATTCATTTGAACTACGTATACCTGTGTACGTAATGATCTGATAAATAATTTACATGTGGAATTGAGAATTCTGTTATTGTCTAAAATTTTATCTATATCTTTATCACTTCGTCATTAGAATCCTGTAAGAGAGACTTCTTGATTTTTGGAAAAACCAGAATACTCTTATTCTTAGACGATGTTTTATCCTTAATCTTGTGTTTTTTATGTTTTTCTATTTTAATGTCAAGTGCTCGTTTCGAATGCATCGTATAAAAGACAAGCTGCTCGATCCCAAATATAATCAATGAAATTATCATTCCGAAGAGCAGAAGAAACAAGATTGGCGCCACTTCGTAGATAGTCACACTGGAGACAAAGAGTTCATCGCTTGGACAATAAGGTCTTCTGGCCGATCGGCGGTGTATCTCTCGTCGTCGAAGTCCCGAGGTGGATATCTTCAATAATCTGACAATATCAATCCATGTAATGTCAAATAAATTTCAACCTGGGATATTTATTCCTCATCTTGAGGAATGTGAAAATTATCGCAAATCTAATACATTATGAGGATATACTTACGCTATTTTGCTGATTTCATGAAAGTGACTTTTAAGATTGGACCACAGGCCCAACTCGGAGGGCTGTAATAGATGAACTTCCGTGAGTTGACAAATCATCTGCTTGTCGAACGCTTTTTCAATGGACGGATAAATATCGTCTGGATCTGCGTGGAAAGCAAAACCTCCTCTTTTTATTCTCTCCACGCCATCCTCAATCGCGATAAACCTCTTTGATTCCGGTATAGCGTTCCAAATGTGCCTGAAGTATTGTACGTCCGGTCTTTGATTCTAGATTTAATATAGAAGTTCACTAAAGCTTCATTAAACTTCAAAATATCGGAAATTAATATAGCAAGATGTGCTTTTTTACCCTTAATAGAAAGTCGAAGAAAATGTTTTTCTCAGCCGCAAATTGCATCTTGCTGCGTGCCAGTGAATAAAGCGAGTCGTTCATTTTCTGGAGAGGCTCGTTTAATCTAGCAGACACTATCGCCGCCGAATAATAATTATACACCAATAAGCCAAAAACTGTGATCTGAATCAAAGCGATTCGACTGGCCGATTGGTCGGTGAGAGAAGGAAAACCTGATCGCGATATAATAAATAACGAAAGAATATACTATGTACTTTTGCTATTATGTGTTGTATAATCATATGTACCTTGCTGGCATAATGCGGCGACGGTGACCAACGCCGAGATGCTGTAGCCATAATCACTAGCGTGCTCCAGTTTCAATATGAAGGACAGGATGAGAACGGTAATCACCACGATCACGACGATCATGTACCACGTGTCCGCTGCGAACGGCTTCAATATTATCCAGGGTTTCATATTCGTCGCTGGTATGGTACGAAACATGAAGCAAGAACTAAATGAGACATTATAGACTTGTGGATATTATATTAATATTTTATGGACAAAGTATATACATATCGTATCTAGATATTGGTGAATATGTGAGTTTTCTAGAAGCCAGACTGATCAACTTCATTTTTAATTAAACCAATTTTTTAATTTTAGTATCAAAGCGTTAATCATGTGCTCTCGTACTAAAATTAAGAAATTAACAAAAATATAACTTTTGTGAGACTCATATATCTCTATGCATTTATTATATTTTTTATTTCTCTCTATTTAATTATATTTTCTCTCTATTGGATACTGTTTACCGCGTGGGCCATTGTTGAAAGATGACACGCGCATATCCATATCTCTCAAGTGTCAGGATGGACGGGAAGTAACCCAAATCGGCTCCATCGCTCTTCAGCAAGCTCATCACAGGACCATTGGTGTCGTTCTTGTCCCAATGATTGATCTCGATGAGATCCATGCTACGCGCGAAAATGTTCGTTGAGCGATTGATGATACACACGATGTGGAAGAATATGCGCGAATATTTTTAGGCGTTATCGTAATCTTGATTACGTGAAGTTAAATATATCGGAGACATGCGAGAGGAGACTGTATCCGAATTTTGGCCAGTTATCCATGATTTCGAGACCTTCGCCCTCCAAGTAATCCACCAGCCTCATGTTGGCTGGTCTATGCTGTACCTATATGAATATATATTGCTTATATAGTAAACAAATTACACACTTTTCGTTAAACTTGAGACTTACGATTCCGGCCGATTTAATACGCAATCCGTGGTAATCTCGTCGTCTGATAATCTTCGAGTCAGTTAAAATAATCGCGAGTCCGTCGTTCTCTTGCCAAGTACCGAGCTGCGTGACATTAAGTATTCCGCCGCGCATTTTACAATGATTATACACGTCGTAGAGAATGTAACCAGACTCAGCATCCGGCAATAAGATCACGAAATCCGTGACAATGCTGAAGAGGCTATCGTTCAAACTCTGCAAACTGTGGCTCATGTTGCTCCCCAGAATCAGCCAGTTGTATGAATAATCGAACATGCGATAGGCCGAGGCCTAAATATTTAGATTTTATCCTTTATTTTTTAATTTTGCGAACATATAATCTTTTTTCGGCAAAATAAAATAAAAATCACAATTCTTACTTTGTCAAAAATGCCGCTGACGTTCTGATTTGGACATCGTATGTCCAGAAACACACCTAAGGTGCGTGTGGTATCGAGATATCTCAGAACATTGATTTGGAATCCAGCCGGTTTAATCGCCGTGGACATCCCGGCGTCAGTCAGCAGCTTCATCGTAAGAAAATCATCTGCGAAGAAGATTATCAAAAAAAAAAAAAAAACGCGAGGAAAAAACAGAGAGAGAGAAAGAGAAACAAAGAGAAGGCGCGTTGTTCATACTTACCTTCTACATCTCCGCAGGAGAATCCTACTACTCTTGTTACCTTCTTGTAGATAAAATAGTCCCGAATGATGACACTTGTTTGCGCGTACGCGAAAATAATAAATACTTGCGAGAGAAAAATGTCCAACAAATGCATCCTTGTAGACTACGAAGTTGTTGCGACTATGCTGTAACCACTTTGTCTCATCTTTATTCTACATGGAATGCTGGAATAATTTCGAACTCAAGACGATAATACATTCGGGACACAGTAGAAACGATTTGCGGAATTCGAAATCATCCATAACTCGCGTCCGTCGATTGACATGACAGCATAATCACAACGGCTATTCCGATACTAATCATGTACACAGGGTGTCTCGCTATCTTCGTCGTTTATTTTGCAGCCAGATTCTTCGACTTTAAATCGATCTCTGTTTAACAAAATTTTTTTTAATTAATAGCTTTTAAATTTTGTGAGAGAATGTCGCGTCTAGATGATTTATATGTGACGATTAATATATTAAAAAGTTTCACGTTGTCACCGAGACACTCCGTATACAGCACACGTTCGGTACTTCCTCACCGGTTTCAGAATTTCTTTTATTTTTTGTCCCTGTTCCCTATCAATTACCACGAACTCAAGTTGAATCCGTTACAATCGATTTGCGTGTCCTCTTGTCTATTATTCGATTGTCTTCTACGAAAGTATTCATAGAAAAGTTTCCTGGGAACTATTTGCAATGCAAAGCGGCTTTATTAGAGTAAAATATGACAATGACTGGAAAATTACATTTGTAGCATGCCTATCTAGCCCTCTCTCTCTCTCCTTTTCTTTGCGTGAAATAAGTCTACGATAACGAGACACTAATGAATGAACTAATTATAATATACGACCGACTTGTAAATATTTTACTTCTCAAAGCGAGACAATTTTATTCGAGCAAATTGTGTTTGCTCGTACCGGCTATCTTCTCTGCGTCGTTGTTCATCATCGATCGCCTCAACATTTTCTTTCTGTGCGAACATATAATTACGTTGTAGCACCTAACTTTCCATACAAAAAGATGTTTAATTTACCTCATGGATCGATAGTAAACGATATTCTCGACGATGCATATTCCACACCCGACGAGCATACCGAAAGCTAACAGAATCAAAGCCGGAGCTGTCTCATATATGGATATACTTCTTGTGGATAACGTATCGAGCTGGCATTGAGGCTTCCTGCTCGACCAATATTTTATTTGACGATCGCGTAAACCAGTGTTGAACATCTTATACAAACTGCAAAAAAATTCCTAGAAATTTTGCTACGACTTTTTGTTGCGAGAAAAAAGATAAGAACTTACCCGATTTTCGCCACCTCGGTGAACTGACCGTTGTAACTTGCGTACATACCCATGACGGATTGCTTGAATAAATGAATCTCCGTCAATTCGCAGATCTTGCTCGGATCGAACATCTTTTCAACATAGGGATACGCCGTGTTGGGATCCGTGTGATAGGCCAGGATACCTTGACTGACTTGTTTCATACCTTCCTCTATCGGCAAGTATCGCTTCGACTCCGGCAGTGGATCCCAGCGTTTCTTCCTGAAGTAATCTGATTCCCAGTTGAGCTTCTAAAAGTTTCAATATATCAGATAATATGCAAGCATGCGCTGCTGGAGAACTTGATGTCTCCACATGATCTCAACATGTCTAGAAATATATATATATATATTATATATACACACGTACATATAAAAAATAGTTTAGATATGGCACAGCTTCTGCGGCGATTTTCAAATTACTATCCGCGAGGACCGTCACAGAATCTTCCATCATATCGAGTGGCTCGCTCAAACGAGCCGACACTATACTGGCCGAATAATAATTATACATAATCCAATTAAAGACAGTGATCTGCAGAAGAGCGATACGGCCTGGGATCCGTTTAGGGAAGAAATTTGCACCTGTATAAGAGATGTTATTGTTAAATTGACAAAAAACGACTTTTTTATTATATCTCTGCATTCATTATTTTATACCTTGTTGAGCGAGAATGCCGACGGTAAGAATTACAGCGCCCGAATATTTCTCTTGCCTGCTGTCTTCCTCGCGTCTCAATATTATTCTCATTACAAACATAAAGATCATTATAAATACAGCCCATAAGTACCAAGTATGGTCGGCGAGCGGTTTCAGAAAAATCTCGAGCTTAATCTTGTTCGATGGAGTGGACAGCAGCATGAAGCAGGGTCTGTACGCAGGAGAAAGATCCATTATTTATTAATTAAAAAATAACAGATTAATATCTTCTTAACTTGATACCGAATCGGCCACGCCGCGCCGATGAGGGTGGCGTAATCCAATCTCTCAGATACCATAATCCTGGGATTACTGGCGAAATCGATGTAATTCCTTTGTAATATCTCGAATATCAAGCCGTGCACGCTGTGACGGTCCCAATAAATTATCTCGGAAGCGTGTACCCTTGAAAAAGAGTTTTTTAGAACGACTTAATCAGCGATAATACGAGACAAAAATCTATTTTAAGAGAAATACCTGAAATTAAAGAGATCGCTGGTATGAGATATCATCGCGTACGTGAATTTATGCATGCTATCCAAGGATCTCGTATTGATATCGTGCATATAATCCTCCAATCGCATATTTTTCGGCCTATATTGTATCTATGTAATATGCAATAATTATAGAAATTTATATTGTGTATAATAAAATTCTTTTCTTTCTTGTTATTACGTTACTACGTCTCTCTCTTTGTTACTTCTTGTTACTATATATTCGATGATACGAACCACGCCTGATATCTTCAATGTCATTCCATGCATGTTTGCCCTTCTCTGGATCAATGGTTGAGTGAGAGTGATGGCAAGACCAGTTTCTCGTCGCCACGAACCCAGTCTCGTTACATTTAACGTACCACCGCGATATTTGCAATGATTATAAACATCGTACAAATCATAATTGCTACCGTTCGTTATTGCAAGCACGAAATCGGTAATTATGCTGTAAGCGCTGTCATTTAAGAACGGCACGCTGTCATTTAACTTTGATCCCAGAACCAACCAATGATACGAATAATCGTACATGCGATATTTAGATGTCTAACAAATGCAAAATATTATTTTTTTTCCTTTTTTTCTTTTCTATGTTACAAAATTAGTAATATTATATATATGGTTTATCGACTCTTCCAAATTCCTTTACCTCGGCGAAGATAGTTACGGCGCTTTCGTTATGACAACGCAAGTCTACGACGATTCCTAAGCCCCAAATCTCGGAGTTCAAAAATCGCTTTATGTTGATATTTGTATCGTATTTTCTGATGATCGTAAATATACCGGCTCTACTCAACGATTTAACGAAATGAAAATCGCCTACGGTAAAAAAACAAACAGAAGAGAGAGAGAGAGAGAGAGAGAAAGACAGAGAGACAGAGAGACATTCTTTACAAAATATCTATAAATTTCCGAGTTTTTCTACAGACAATTTGATTCTGATATTTTAACAGATACACCAGACATACTCGTGACATCTCCACAAGAGAATCCAACGACATTTCGCACTGCCTTGTGCACAAAATAGTCGCGAACAAAATCGCTGTCTCCTGCGTTAGCATTAGAAATAAATCGCAGCAAAGTAAAAAAGAGTATTGCATACATTTCACCGTGATTTACTTTTTCAGAGATTGCACATGTTACTGTGTAAAAAAAGTTAAAACAATTTGTGAGATTTTAAGCAACGCCACGTCTGCTAATACGAATACGAATGGAGGAAATAACTAATAGAAATAGAAATAAAGCTTGATTAATTTTGCATGGATCGGTTGCAAAGCTTGCGCTCTGAATTTTTCAGTATTAATATAATATTGAATATATGATGTCAAAGTCATATGTCTGATCGTTTATTTATGTTTCGCCGCAATGATATCGAGTTCTGTCAGGAAATGGGGACTATTATAGGAAACGCATTACTGTCGGACTACACATTAAACAATAAATTGCATGTGACATTAATTAATTATTTACGTCCATGTTCAACCGCTAAACACACAAACTATTTGTGATAACATCTAATAAGCATTTCAAGATAGATAATATGTATAATAAAAATTGTAGATTATTAGTTTATTCACGCGAGAATATTCTGTTTCGATCAATAGATATGTGTTTCATTAATGCTGAGAAACGCAATCTTCTTTGTAGCGTAGGAATTAATAATCTGTAAAAAAATGAAGATATACATAAACAGGTGCATTTATTGGTATTCTAGAGCGAATTCTCTAAAAACATGCAAGAAATATAGAAATAAATGCTTGAAGAAAGAGAGAATAAAAGAAAGAGAATAACACAAAATAATTAAATAAAGAATTTGAAAATTGTTATCCGCTCTTCTTAAATCTTCACTCATTTAATTGCTTGTTACCGCTTGGATTGCATCCAGTGGACCAAGTTCTCTATTATGCAGATCACGAGGGACAGCGCAATGGAAACGCTAATAAATACGAAAATGGGTGTAGCTTCATGGATCGATAGTGGTTCAGCGACTAGGATATTCCTTGGACAGAATGGCTTCCTTGCCGACCAGAGTTTCAACTGTCGCTTATGTATGCCCATATCATACATTTTGGTCAAGCTACAATAATATATATTAATAAAAGATGTGGTAATCTACTTATTACATATAAAAATATAAAAATGTATATTCAAACACACTAAAGTGTCTATATAATGATGCCATTACAAGAATAACAATAATAATATAAGTAAAATATAATAATGTATTACAATTTTTTTTTTTTGAAAACCGTTCTTTTCATCGTAATAATAACGACGGATGATAATTCTCCTACCCGATTCTTAATAACGGAGTAAACGGGCTTCTATATCTGCCCCAAAGAGCGAGGACCGTGCGAAAGAGATGAACCTCCGTCAATTCGCATATCATTCGCGGATAGAAATGCCGTTCGATGTACGGATATGCTGATTCGATTGACGCGTGATAGGCCAGGTTGCCCTCAGCCACGCGATTCAGACCTTCCGCCAGTGGCAAATATCGCTTGGATTCCGGTATTCTGTCCCATCGTTTCGCATTAAAGTATCGTACCTCTTTCTCCGGTGACTTCCGGTGGTACAAAAAGACAAAGTCAGATACGTATAGATTCACATGGATATCATATAAAAGAATATATTTTGAATAAAAGAACAAGCTCGATTTTATTGTAGGTTCTTTTTCTATAAAATTTCGTTACTTGAATTACATATAACAATATATCATGAAAGTGTCTACCTGCAGAAAAGAACGAATATATGGTGTAGATTCGGTCATCACTTTTAGATTACTATCTGCCAAACTGATCAATGAATCATTCATTTTCTGGCCTATGTTCTTTAATCGATCCGACACGATGCTCGCCGAATAATAGTTCAGGATCAACACGCTGAAGAGCATGATGTGTATGAAAGCTATGCGACCCGCATAACGTATTGGAACAAATATGGAGCCTGCGAATAAGCTTAATCTACTGAAGGCTCTTTATTTTGCGTACATTATTTAACTCAAAAAGCAATAGATATTTAATATTAACGATACTTAACTATAACGTATAGATATACTTAATATAAATGATTGAAGAGATTCATAGGGATTCATAAGGATTCATAGGTATACCTTGCTGGGAAACAGCACCTATGGTAAGAAGAATAGAAATACCGTAACCCTCTGTTAGACTCTGAATGCCTTCCTGTCTGATCAATATTACCAGAACTGACATGGCAACTATCATCGTACAAAGTATCACATACCATACTTTAACGTTTAACGGTCGTAAAAATTGCTCCGTCTTCATATTTGCCGAGGATATTGTACGAAATAAAAAACACGATCTATGCATAGAAAAGTATCAAAATAAGCAGGTAAAATAATTTGTATATAATTATCGTATATTGCAAAATTACGCACCGTATTGGCCAAACTGGACCGATAATATCTCCCTTCCGTAATCTTTCAGTTTTCATTACGATCGGACTGGCCGAGATATCTACCAGTTTTTTCTGAAAAGCAACAAACATGGGCGCGGAATTGTCCTGCTGTTTTTTTGGATTCACTTCCACAATTTCCATACTAAAAAAAACATGCATGCATAGAAGAAAGTTCTTGAAAAATGCTCGAAAAGTCTTCGTTGAATCTTACGTGAAGTTAAAAAGATCAGTCATGTATAACAAGATTGTGTAAAGAAATTGGGATCGACCGTATTTTGCCTTCATGTCTGGATCCAACATAATATGCTCCGTTGACAAATTGTAGAATGTTTGTGGCAGCTACAAAAAAAAGATTAACAATAAATTATATTTTGTATTCATTTTGTGCGTATATGTGCCATAGAACAATTTCGATTACTTACTAAAATTCCCACTTTGAGCTTCATACCGTGTAAATTAGAGCGTCTTTCATACTTCGATTGCTTCAATCTGATAGCTATGCCAGATTTCTCAGTCCAGTAACCCAAAGCGGTTACGTTTAAAGAGCCACCGCGTGCTTTGCAAGGATTATATACGTCGTATAAATTGTAACCGGTGAGAGATGGTATGGCGATCGTAACGTCGGTAACTATACTAAAGGCGTTGTCATTCAATAAACTGACGGTGTCGTTCAACTTTTCTCCCAAAATTAGCCATTTATGCGTCTCGTCGTACATAAAATATTTTGTAGCCTAATCAATTAAAAAGAAGTTAATATCAAGAATTTTGCGCTCGATTGCTGCTTCGACATTCACGGTTTTGTTATCTTTCATGACCCTTGCCTGCTCTCTCCTTCTCCGATCGCGCATCTTGATACATATTATTTTCTTACTTTTACATTATATTACATATTTTCTTATTTTTACATAAATTCTCAATAATTAATATACAATTTCTGTAATAGTTAAAGTTCTCTTAGAGAGGAATACTTTTACCTCGAAATATAATACGGTGTAATTGTGAGTGTCGCATCGCGCGTCCACGTAGATTCCTAAATTGCGATAATTACTCTGTAAAAGTTTCTTGAGAGTTGATGATCCAACCACGGATTCGAGATTCCATATTGATGCGAGTATAAAGACATCGTTGAATGTCTTCGCAAATTTCACGTTGTCTGTTACGCGGGAAAGAAGCTTTGCTTGTAATTATATATATATGTGTGTGTCTTATTCAGATATTTTTACGCACTTTCGAGACTCTCGCAGGAAAATCCTACGACACTGTATATGCCTTTATGTATAAAGTAATCTCGGACCATGATATTGTCTTTCATGCAAGAAACGAGAAGAAGACGCGACAAAAGCAATAGTTTCCATTTTCCGCAAAGCATTTCGTAAGCAGTATGGATTGCACAGACATATAATATAAAGAGTTCGAAAAAGGAAACGATACGCGTCCCCTGTCCGCCGCATCGTCAAATATTCAATGCACAAGTCTTTTATGAATGTTTCATTTTAAGTATTCAAGATTTGAAATAATAATCTTCTCAATCGATTTACTTACTTATCTATCTTAAACCTAATTGTTAATTTATTAGACTTATTTTTCCTTCTTTCTCTTTTGCACGTGCAATGTTATTTTGAAATTATTATATTTTTGAACTTGAGAATAACAAAAAATCTCGGGAATTTTCTTGATATCATTAAAAAAATTAAAGAATTTTAAATGGAAAAAATGACAAGGTGTAAAAGGAATATTGATTTAAAATCGTAGTCACAATTAATGTAATTTGTACTCTTTTTAAAATTATATGTATGTAAAACACACATTACGTAATATTAAAGGTATATTCCGATATACGGTGCGCGCGATGTATGTTCGGTACGCGCTCAGAATGGAAAGTTTTATAAATAAGGTGACTTATAAATGACTATAGTACAAATTATTATACACGATCATCGTTCTCGAATCGTGAGTTCGCAAATTCTCAGCTCAAAATCCCTTAAGATCGATATTTAGAATGTTTACTGTAGTGCGTACGGAGGAGCGCCATTAGTCGACAGATAAAATTTGCCACGTAACCTGGATGAGAGGGAAACAAATCATTGGATCGGTCCTTTATAACTATCCTCGGAAAATTTATAACAGAGTATAAAAACAAAGAGACAACTTACGACGTAGAAGCGTATTCGCCCATCAATATGACCGGATTGTAATCGCAAAGTTGCTCCTTGTATTTTTCCCAGCTTTCGCACATTCTTGCCTTGAAGCCCACCGTACTGCCGATGCTCTCGGTCATAAGCTGATGCGCCCGCGAATGACTACAATAAGCTGTAATGTAAAGTGGCATTAAGATATATGTATCGTCCATGAGTCATATTTTTGTTTCGATATTCTTCGCAGTAAAGATGCAATAACACGAATACTTTTTATACATAATACTTATTGTCTTACTTATTGTCGGCACAAAAGAGCATCCAGGTTGAGGAATCTTGCCATCGTTGGGATAAAAATCAGCATGTCCTAACGGCGCCAGGAATCCGAACGTCGGACCGCTAGTATGTATCACATCTACAAATTGAGCATCGGTCGGATCCAATCGATATTCTGGATCAACTATGCCGGAAATGGTCTCGAACAGAGGACTCGCAGGATCCAATCCTTTCAAGAAAAAATTGTAAATTATAATGGCATTTTTTGTTGTCTTTCATTTGCAATTATTTTCTAATGCTATTATTTTTTTCAGTAATATGTCTCAAAAAATATAGCAATTCTAATTTACATGTAATTTCGTATTTATTTAATGTCGTTTTATTAAATTGATAAACATAAAAATTTTAGGAAGAAAGAATTATTATAAATATGATGTAATTATATTCTAAAAAATGTCATAAAAAAATTTTGCAGTGTACTTTCGTCACATATAAGGATGATGATAGGCGATCATGCTCTGTTCTACCTGTTATTCTTCCGACACGTCCATCGTGATAAGCTCCGGCGAAGCCCGCCACGTAGGATCCCAGACTATGACCGCTAATGTGCACATCCTTGTACTCCAGGTTCGAATCCCGATTTAAGAATTCCAAGAATTGGCCTAAATACTCACCGACGAGACGCGTATTCTTAGCTGCCACTGGATAGGCGTCAGACGCCAAAATTCCCCAACCGACGACTATCACGTTCACATCCTGATAAAGCAGATACGCTAAAAATGCAATTAAATGTTATATCTCTATTCCTTTTTTATTTTTATTCGGAAGCGACGCTATGTATAAGATAAGAGAGAAGAGAACGGTCGAATTATCGGATCAGAAAATCGCGTGATATAAAAAGAACTTGAAACTCTTCCGCAAAGTTTCTGTAGAGGAAGAGCGAGCAAAAACTTGCAAAAACGATTAATTAAACTGTTATCGCGCTGACTCTTGAACCGACAACGTCGTCGATTCCGTATTTACCGAAATAGGCTGACCCTGATTGTTTGCGAAAGTAGTAGTAGTAATAGCAGCAGTATAAAAAATGCGCAAATTGCGACGCAATATCCATGTCGACCCACCGCCTATTAGATCTCGTATCCAGCCTTCGTTCCCGGTATCGCTGAATCCGTGAACGATAAACTTGGTCGGTCTGCTTTCATTGAAGTGCGACGCGTACAGCACCTCGGTGTTGTTCAGAAACAGTTGTTCTTCGCCGAATGGGTTCTCTCTGCGCAAAGTAATGCCATAATGACGATTTGTATTGCAAATTGTCAATGTTAAATGTATGACCGTGCTTCGGATATTGCGAATGTTAAAATACAAAATCGCACAGCCAAATACCGCGACGATTTCATCATCGCGGATGTAGGTTTCGAAATTTGTTATTCTCTTAGCGTAATGTGAAAAAAAATTTAGGACGTCAAAGTGGCGTCCCTTCCTCGCTTTCTCGGTCGTCTTTTCTGTTGAAAAAAGAAAAAGAAAAAAATGCAAGAGAGGGGGGAATCCGAGGGCGCGATATTCAGGCGTCAATGCGACGCGACACGATGTGATGCGACACGGCGCCTCGATGCTCGATAGTTGATCGAACGTCAGCGCTGAGAATAGAATACTCGCTGATTGCACGTATCATTAAAAAACTGATGCATCCTCCACGGGGCAGTTTGCGATAACGTACCGCGGTGCATGGAAATTAGTCGCGTCGACGTATGATTGATTCTCGATCGGTGCTAAGAGATATTTCTACAATTGCGAATATATAAAATAATTATTTGAAAAATACCGAATAGATATTTTTATATGAACAATATAACGATACACGAAATTCGCACAATATATTATGTAATTTGATTTTAAATCAATTATAATGTTCGTGAATGGCTCTCCCTTCCTCTCGTTCAAGTCAATTTATAGTCAATACTACAACAATTCTCTTTCATTCCTTCGCCCAATTGTTCGAACAAAGTTTGTCATCTCATCTATATTGTATAATATATAATATATTATAATATATTA